>NW_012109175.1:1025819-1052156 GCF_000951045.1 Mandrillus leucophaeus
GAGAGAGAGAGAGAGAGAGAAAGAAAGAAAGAAATGAGAGATGTGCGGGGATCTGTCCAAGGAGGACTTGAGCGCCAAGTCCCGCCCCTGTTTCCCAGGTAACCGGATAAACAGACTCCATCTTTTCTTCGGTGAACTCAGCTAGGTGTTAAGAGGCAGGCAGGAAGCAGTGGGCAGGAAGTACGAGTGAGGTTGTGCTCTTTCCTGAGAGTGGGGTTCCTCAAGGGTTTGGAAACGTCCCTCGAGCCAGGTACAGTTTTCCCTTAGAGATGAGTGCTCTTGGAGAAATGAGAGTGGGGAGAAATCGTCCCTGAACGTGGAGATTGGACACCCCAACGAAGGGAAGGATGATTTAGGAGACGGGAGGGTCATCATGGGAACAAAATTTCCCATGGAGTTGGGGATCAGAGTGGGATTAGGAAAAGAAGATTCCCGATGCGGGGAGAGCCCTGTGGTTAGTAATAAGTGTGAGGGAAGGATGGCATCACCAGAAACAAAATTTCCATTGAGCAAGGGGCTTGAAATGGGATCAGAAAGACAGAATATTTCTAAGACTCTCATGCAGAGGGGAAGTTTAGGAGTCGACAGTGTCTCAGCCTCAGAGGGAACAAAACCTTCTCTGTTGCCAGGAAGAATGGGGTTAGAAAATGAAAGTCTTCTTGCAAGATATACCCATGGACGGATAATACGGCCTCCTTTGGGCAGGGTTTGTGGAAGTCCACAGGCTGTAGGGAGCAGCAGAGCTCCTTTGGCTAGTGGCTCTGAAAGGGTAGAGCAGTTAGTGGGAAAGCCTGCTTTGGATATGGAACCAAGACAGGAAATGGAAAAAGAGTCTACCTGTGTTGTAATGAAACCCGGCACAGAGATTAAGCCTCCTGTGGAGGTGGACATTGGACTAACCCAAGCCGAGGAGCCAGATGAGACTAAGAATACAGAGCCCCAAATGGGCTTGGTGATAGAACCTCCCCAATGCCAGTTTGCCCAACAACCTGAAGAGAGAAAGGAGGCTGGAAACATTGAATCAGGAGTGGAACCTCCAGATCGCATCAGACCCATATACTCTGGGAAATTTTTTGATCGAACACCTTGCTGGCCAAGTGTAAGTTTTTTCCACTTTCCCTAGGAACTAAACTGTGTATAGCTATGTCTTTATTGAGATGATAAAGTGATGAAACTTGTTTTGAAGAGACAAATTACGAAGATTTCATGAGATTCGTAAATTTCTTGCTCCACTGGACTCCTTGCAGATGTTACTTAGATTTCTGATTCTCTGCCTCCCTTCCTAGATGTCAGCTTTGTTTTCTGTGCACACCAGTGATTTGTTCTGATTTCTTTCTCTTTTCTCCTTTAACCTTCATTTCATTTTCCTCAAGCCTCTCACATATTGAGATACATGAAGACACATGCTGTGTCCTAATATTCACACTTTTCTTTTTCCATTCATTGTTTAGTCTGTGAGTTATTTGTTCTTTCAGCAAAGACTTGTGGTGGCCATTGTGCCAGGTACAGGACAAAATAAAATGAAAAGTACATGATCCCTACTTCTAGGTTTAGGCTCACTCCAGTAATGGAGACAGATAACTAAAGGAATAGTATACGGTTATCTAAATGAATAAAAATCACACTATTCTTCCTTTATAGAAGTACACTCTGAATACAGAGCTCAGTGTAAAGATTGCACAATTCTGTTTAGAGGAGATGGGAAAGGCTTAATAGGAAAAGTAATATTTGAGCTAACATTGAAAGGTGTCAGTATTTGAAGAAAGAATGAGGTTAGAGCATTTTAGGCATAAAAAGGTACAGAGCACGACCAATGTTTCCTATGTTTGAGAGGCATGAACAGTTCTATTCAGCCAGCAGGGTGTTGAGAGATGAAGATGAAGAAGAAATATGTAGAAGACATCTAAAGGCCCAGAGTGTAGGGATAAAACATATAGATACAGTATCAATGTTGGATCTTAATGAGGGTAGAAATAAATAAAATTTGGCTTTTAGAAAGATAATTCTGATATCAGTAGTTATGATGAACGGGAAGGGGAAGCTACTGAATGACAAGTAGGTAGTTAGAAGAACATTCCAAAGTTCCGATGGACTGGAATTAATGTAGAGTTAGAAAGAATAGAAAGGAGACTGCACTTTTGAGAGGTTTTTAGATGATATGTAAAAAAATTGCCATTCGGTTGTGGATCTATGTGGTGAGTTTGGGAAGGTTGATGGATGACTCAGGAGTTTCTGTGTTGATAATGATCTCTTTGGGTTTGGTGGCAAATGAATGTCCAGTGTTGGCTATCTTCAGTATGAGATAACAGGTGAAGAAGCCAGGGAGACACTTGGTAATATGAAACAATTGATGCCCTGTGGGTGTGAATGGGAGAAGAAAGTCAAGGCAAGAATCTTGGGAAACATTGACAAGAGGTAATCAGTGAAAAAGATGTCAATAAGGTGAGTTCTTGAGGGCAAAGATTGTATCTTGTTTATTGTTTACCTTCATGTCATACCACAATACCTGGCTTATGGTGGTCAGTCAATAAATACACGTTTGATAAATAGAAGGAAGCCTGGATGATTAAATGGGAGAAAGACCAGTCAGAAAAGAAAAAGGTAAGTCTGAGACACTGGTATTGAGGAACATAAGAAAGTGTCCTTAAGATATAATATGAATAAAATATTCCACACACTGAAATTTGAGAATAAAACTCAACTGAAGAGGTCACAGGGCTTCCACAGAATTTTGTCTGGGTTTGAAGACTTTTCCCCTTCAGACTCAGAATGTTCTTTTCTTCTGTATCTCACATTGCTTTCTGATTTCCTCTTTGGATTTTCTCAGCCACTTTACTTGACCACACCTGTTCCCATTTCTGGATTGGTTCTGCAGTTTATAGCTTCTGATCTGATCTGATCTGATCTCACACACATGCAGACACCAGCTTCCAGTTTCCAGCACAGGCAATTCTAAAACCTCTGCTTCCTCCCACTTCTCATACCTTCCTTTCTAAATGTGATAGGACAAGAAAGAGAGTGTTGAGGAGAGAGTGACCAGCAGTGTTAAATCATCTCTGATGGGCCTTGTGCAGTGGCACTACCTGTGAATCCCAGCACTTTGGGAGGCTGAGGCAGGAGGTTTTTTGTTTTTTGTTTTTTTTTGAGACAGAGTCTCACTCCATCACCCAGGCTAGAGTGCAGTGGTGCGATCTCAGCTCGCTGCAAATCGGCTCCCTGGGCTTAAGTGATTCTTGTGCCTCAGCCTCCCAGTAGCTAGAATTCTGGGAGCACGCCACCACACCCGGCTAATTTTTTTTTTCTTCTTTTTTTTTTTTTTTTAAATTTAAGTTTTGTATTTTCAATTGAGCAGGGGTTTCGCCATGTTGGCCAGGCTGGTCCCCTACTCCTGACCTCAAGTGTCCGGCCCACCTTGGCCTCCCAAAGTGCTGGGATTACAGGCATGAGCCACCACACCCAGCAGGCAAGAGGATTTCTCGAGGCCAGGAGTTTGTCATCAGCCTGGGCAACATAGCAAGACTCTGCCTATACAAAAAAGAAAAATTAGCCCAGTGTGGTAGCGTGTGCCTGTAGTCCTAGCTACTTGGGAGAGGTGCGAAGATCATTTGAGCCTGGGAGTTCAAGGTTCCAGTGAGCTATGATCGCGCCACTGCTTTCCAGTCTGGGTGACAAAATGAGAGCCTGTCTCCAAACACAAAGTAAAAATAAGATTGATTAACTTTGGACATTAAGAAATTACCAACATTGTTAGAATGACATAATAGAAAAAGAATTCAGATTATAATGTACTGAAGAGCAAATGGGTTATTAGAATCAGAGAAAGCTATCATGAAATTTTTTTCCCTTAAGAAATACGGCAGAAAGAGAAAAAGTAAATATTCCACTTAGGAATCTTATTATTTAGTGAATCAGTGGAGGAGTTTGAGATAACACAAAGGAAGAGAATGGGTGGAACCAGCTTCTAGATGAGTGGAAGGGAATGGAATTAGGATTATAGGCAAGAGGAGGGAATCTAACTTCATTAGAAACAAGGCTTCATTTAAAAATAATTTTTTTACATATCATCTAAAAACCTCTCAAAAGTGCAGTCTCCTTTCTATTCTTTCTAACTCTTGTAATTTTTCATCTATGTAGCCCCAGCGTTTGTTTGTGTGTGGGTTTTTGGGTTTTTTGTTTTTTTATTTTTTATTTTTATTTTTGAGATGGAGTTTCACTCTTGTTGCTCAGGCTGGAGTGCAATGGCACGATCTCAGCTCACCACAACCTCCACTTCCCGGGCTCAAGCGATTCACCCACCTCAGTCTCCTGAGTAGCTGGGATTACAGGCCCTGTCACCACACCCGGCTAATTTTGTATTTTTAGTAGAGGTGGGGTTTCTCTATTTTGGTCAGGTTGGTCTCGAACTCCCAACCTCAGGTGATCCACCCGCCTCGGCCTCCCAAAGTGCTGGGATTACAGGCATGAGCCACCCACCGGGCCTTGTTTTTGTTTTTTAAATAGGATCTCACTCTGTCAACCAGGCTGGAGTGAAGTGATACCATCACGGTTCACTGCAGCCTCAATCTCCCATGGCACTACGCTATCGTGGACACTGTAATTTTTGTAAACTTGCCCTTGAAGCTCTCTTCCCTTCTTCCTCTTTGTATTCCAGGGCTCAGTATCATTTACCAATGCACTTTGTATGCTTCAGATGTTTTGTCTTAATAACTCCAGGTTTCTGCCATTGTCAGTGCATTGATGGAAATCAACGGACAGTCTTGGGATATCTTAGAAAATGACCATTGTGGAGATTTTGCTCTCTGATAGTGTTTTTCAAAAGCCGAGATCATACCAATGCACTCCAGCCTGGGCAATCCAGCCTAGGCAACAGAGCAAGACTCTGTCTCAAAAAAAAAAAAAAAAAAAAGAGAAAGAAAACTTCCTTGCAGTATAAGTATAATGCAATTAATAAATGTAGAAAGAATGCTACAGTTAGAAAGTCTTCATTTGGCAGCCATCATAATAATAACAATTTAGGAAAGAATCATCATTAGTTTTTTTTTTTTTTTTTTTTTTTAAGAGAAAAGGGTCTCACTTTGTTGCCCAGGCTGGTCTTGAACCCTGGGCTCCAGCAGTGGAGCTGGAGCCCCCCAAAGTGTTGGGATGATAGGCATGGGCCACCACGCCCAGCTCATCAGTACCTATTAAAACAATAGGTGAAAAGCAGAAATTTTATTTAGATTATCGTGTTTAAATTCTAAAAAGTTATTTCTTCTCAGGTTGTCTTTTAAAATTTCTAATCTTGTTTTATGAATGCAATAAATGCAACATCTTATTATATCTGTCAGGTAATCTCTTTTGTTTGTTTACGTTTTCCTATTCCCTCTATGTTTGTGTTTGTTTTTTATTAGCTTGTTTTGCCCCTCCCTTTCAAATTGGAGTCTAATAACTCATATTAAAACATTAAGCAGGCTGGGCATGGTGGCTTACGCCTGTAATTCCACCACTTTGGGAGGCCAAGGTGGGCATATCACTTGAGCTCAGAAGTTTGAGACCAGCCTGGGCAACATGACAAAAACTCGTCTCTACAAAAAAAATTTACAAAAATTAGCTAGGCATGGTGGCCCGCACTTGTACTCCCAGTTACTAGGGAGGCTGATGCGGGAGGATGGTGGAGGTTGTACTGAGCCAATGTTGAAAGGCAGAGATTGCAGTGAGCTGAGATCTGCACTACTGCACTCCAGCCTAGACGACCGAATCAGACCCTGTCTCAAAAACAAAACAAAACAAAACAAATTAGTAGCTGTATGTGTGTTGCATGGCTTGTTTACCCTGGGGCTTTTTTTTTTTTTTTTTTTTTGAGATAAGGTTTTGCTCTTGTTGCTCAGGCTGGAGTGCAGTGGCGCGATCTTGGCTCACTCAGCCTCCGCCTCCTGGGTTCCAGTGAGTGACTCTCCTGCCTTGGCCTCCTGAGTAGCTGGGACTACAGGCATGTGCCACCACGCCTGGCTAATTTTTGTATTTTTTTTGTAGCAACGGGGTTTCATCATGTTGGTCAGGCTGCTCTTGAACTCCTGACCTCGTGATCTGCCCGCCTTTGCCTCCCAAAGTGCTGGGATTACAGGCGTGAGCCAGCGCATCCGGCTAGGGCATTGTTATAAGGTGATCAAGTGATGAGGCAGCTTTTATTTTGGGTGAGTTCCCAATACTAATTTTTTTTCCCTCTAGGTTATTCAGATTTTCCAGAGAATATTGATAATGGTAATAATAGTTGAAACTTACATAGCACACAGCGTGTGTGGACACTGTTCTAAGCATTTTATATGTATGAACTCATTTAATTCTCACAGTGATCTCTATGAGGTTGGTACTGTTATCACCATCTCCATTGTGAGCAAATTGAGGCTGAGTAATAGGGTGACACAGTTTATTTATTGGCAGATATTTGAACCCAAGCAGGCTGGCTTCCAAATCTCTATTTATATTCATTGATGCCCTACTGCCTTTCCTATGCACTGCCCACGGGCTAGAGGGCTAGCTTGACTCCTGGCTGCTTGCTTTCCAGGGCCCAGTGGGAGAGGAAGCTAGAGGAAATGCATTACAGAAAGTATACTTTATTAATGTCCCGCTACTTTACCTTGGCTTGATGTTTCTGGCTACAAAACCACTTTATGAAAACAAATCCACAGTTTGGCAAGAGGGGTTGCGAGCTTGTGTGAAGACAAGAATAACATAGGATGGAGAAGAACTGGGGATCCAATTGCCCTGAATACAAACTTTCAACCAATCTTTCTATTTTCATAGCTTTACCACACCTTTTTCTAAGTGTTGAACTTTTCCTGTATCTGTTGATTCTCAACTGCCTTCAGCTCAAAATAATCCACATGCAAAAGTGGCATATTTTTGGGTGGCATATTCTGATCCCCTTCATAATTTTATTTTTCTTTTTTGAGATGGAGTTTTGCTCTTGTCACCCAGGCTGAAGTGCAATGGCATGACCTTGGGTCACTGCAACCTCTGCCTCCTGGGTTCAAGCAATTCTCCTGCCTCAGCTTCCCGAGTAGCTGGGATTACAGGCACATGCCACCATGCCTGCCTAATTTTTGTAGTTTTAGAAGGGACGGGGTTTCACCATGTTGGCCAGGCTGGTCTTGAACTCCTGACCTCCAAATGATCCACCCACCTTTGGCCTCCCAAAGTGCTGGGTTTACAGGTGTGAGCCACCTTGCCTGGCAGCCTTCATATTTTTTAAAATTACTTGAGTTCCTATCCTAAGTATAGCAAGAGAGACAGTATTCCCTGGTATCTGTGAGATTTCTTATAACTTCCAACTGAATTTTTAAAAATCTCACTATATCTCTTCTCCATCTTCTCAGTCTTGCTTTTGCCCAGATTAGAACACAGTTCCTTTCTTTTTTTACACAAAGTTCTTCTCATATAATGTAATTGCGTGGGTAGAATTTACTGAAGATACAGCATTAAGACTGGGCTACTTCTCACTGTCTTATTTGCCATCTTGGCGCCCTCCAGCCTCTCACCCTGTTGCTAGACCTTCGACTCCACACACCTTCTGAATTTATTTGTCATCTCCTTGATTTTTCCTTCTTAGTGTATCTAATCAGAAGTTGTTTTGCCCCTCCCTTTCAAACTGGAGTCTAATAATTCATATCAAAACGTTAGACTACAAAGATCATATTTTCTCCCTTTTTTTTTTTTTTTTTTTTTAACAAAGCAATTCAGTTTTCTGCCTGGCTATGTCTGTGGGCTTCCTCTTTTATACCTAGAGATGTCAGCAAGATAGTCTCTTAAACCCTAATGACTCTCTTACTAAAAGGAATTCCACACTCAACATTTCACATAATAACAAACTTCACCTACCCATATGTATTCATTCATATGTTCACGCACATCTACTCATTCATCCATCCACTCCACTCCATTCTTAATTTCTCTGCTTTTGTCTGTTTGTTCTCTCTCTCTCTCTCTCTCTCTCTCTCCCCCCCCCTCTTTCCAGATACCCAGAACACTATGGGAAGTTAGTTTTTTTCTCTTAGTTTTAATTTTTATTTATTTATTTATTTTCAGAGGCAAGGTCTCACTCCATTGCCAAAGATGGAGTGCAGTGATGTGATCATAGCTCACTGTAGCCTTGAACTCCTGGCCTTGAGAAACCCTCCCTTCTTGGCCTCCCAAAGATCATACTTCTATTTCACTGTTATATAGGACAATGAATAATTAACCTGTGATCTATGAGAAGATTGTTCCGAAAGCTGAATTCCTCAACACATCACAGAATTCCTGTAACTGGATGAATCACTAACAATGTTAGTGCTGTAAAAATATATGCTTACAATTTTATAAATGTTTATAATATATACATAGCATTTAATGTTTGTTACATGTGAAGATTGCTTTATATTTACTATCGGTTCTTCCTTTTTTATGTTAGTCAAAAGGAACTTTGTAGCATCAGAGGCATAGGACAAGTTTGAAATAAATTTCATTCTTCCAAATGCTCCTCTTCCACCCTGACAATGATCAACCCATTTTTTTCTCCCAAAGGCAGGAAAAGTTATTCCAGTTGGTTACAGAGTTGCAAGCTGCGTGACTGAAAAACTTCCCAGGGTGAGCACTTTCAATATACCTTTATGTTTCTATTTTTACCTTGTCTGTGAACATTAAGAAATAGGCAACTCAACGTTCCTTATGAAAGTGGTATACATTTAATGTAGTCAATTTGGATTCTTTACTGTATTTTGAGGCCTTCTATTGATTTTGTCCAAGAAAGTGAAAATCCCAGGCTTCCAGTTTCTAGCTCTACAGGGATTCAATTACAGGGGATTCAATTTATTTCAGTGGGAATAATGGTATACTTTGTAACCTGGATACTTCCTGGTTGTTTTCTAAATGCAACATTTAAAATAAGTTGTTCAGGGCACATGTTCTCAGGATCTGTGTCATGGAAAAAAATGTTTACTTCCGTTAATAATTAAATACGTTTTAGTGGGATGTTCATTATTTGGGGCTGTAGTTCCAAATGTGCTTACTACATACATACACTTAAGGTTGTCGATTGATTGGTATAGATCAGTCCTGTTAATATTTTTAGAAACTGTACTTACTACTATTTTCTTGCCTCACTCTTTGTAGCTAATTACTCCACCTGCGTCAAAAAAGTATTTCAACTTCAGATATCCACCTGCTGGAGTAGAAAGAGTATTTTATGGAAGAGCAAATGATCCCCAAATTGCACCTTATTTGACACATGGAATTAGATCTGAAATTTCAATACCGGTAACTTATTTTCTTTTTTTCCTTGTACATTATTAATTTACCAAGGTGAAAATGCACAAATCAGGTATTAGTGAAATTCATGAGTTCCAATCTCCTTCCCACCCATATTTTTTACTAGCCTTTTCTCAATCTATCTTCCAAAAGCCTTTATCTTGAGCAGTAGAAAAAAATCCAAGCAGCAGCAGCCAAGGCGGTGTGAAGAAATTAATAGTTTAAGCCAAAAACTATCTCTTCTCCTCTCAAATGATAAAAGCCTAGTTGCATTCCATTTTCTCACAATGAAGAGAAATGCTGTCAGGCTTTGTTAGACAATAAAGAAGACTGCCTTGGCGGAGTGTGGTGGCTCATGCCTGTATCCCAGCACTCTGGGAGGCTGAGGCAGGAGGATCACCTAAGATCAGGAATTTGAGACCAGCCTGGCCAACATGACGAAATCCTGTCTCTACTAAAAATTAAAAAAAAAAAAAAATACCTGGGGCATGGTAGCGGGCACCTGTAATCCCAGCTACTTGGGAGGCTGAGGCAGGAGAATCGCTTGAAGCCAGGAGGCGAAGATTGCTGTGAGCCGAGATCATGCCACTGCAATCCAGCCTGGGCAACAGACTGAGACTCCATCTCAAAAAAAAAAAAAAAAAAAAAAAAAAGGCTGCCTTAGTGACTTGCCTAGAGGCCCTATGGAATACTTATATGGACATTGAGTAGAGGTGGAGTCAAAATGTTTGTTATCTGCTACTGATTGAATGGACACCCTAGATTCAGAAGACCTGATCTCTGTATCTGAAGAGAACTTTTGGAAGTCAAGTGGTTCTTGTGCTTTTCATTTTCACTTTTCTTTCTTTCTTTTTCTTTTTTTCTTTGAGACTGAGTCTCATTCTGTTGCCCAGGCTGGAGTGCAGTGGCGTGATCTTGATTCACTGTAACCTCCACTTCCCGGGCTCAAGCAATTTTCCTGCCTCAGACTCCTCAGTAGCTGGGACTACAGGTGCGTGCCACCACACCTGACTGATTTTTTATTTTTTTATTTTTAGTAGATACAGAGTTTCACCATGTTGGCCAGGCTCGTCTCAAACTCCTGACCTCAGGTGATCCGCCCTCCTCAGCCTCCCAAAGTGCTGGGATAACAGGCGTGAGCCACTGCACCTGGCATCACCTTTCTTAAATATTTGAGTCGAGTAACCTGGAAGCTATCATTGTAAACCTTTTAGTATCACTGAAACCTTTTAACTCATTAGAAAGTTCTTCTAGGCATGTTTAAACTTTATAGCCAATTCCGACAGTTCATTTGAAGGTGAGCAAAGCCAGTGATGATAATGAAATGTTTTCCCACAATCGTACAGTCTCCTCTCCCTAGCTGTTGATTAGGGTTTCCATTTTCAGATTTGTACTATTTTTGTTGATGTATTTGTGCATTGTATGATTTCTTTCAGGCAAACACATTGATAAACCCACAGCCTATTACCACATTTCAACAGAAAATTAAAGATAAAAAAGAATCTATATATCTTAGCAATCGACGAGCACCATTAGGAAAATCTCATGATCAAGCACCAGGATTACCTAAAGGAATGGACACAATCAATACGACATTTGGGACAGCAATCATCAGAGGTAGTAAAAAAAAAAAAAAAGAGGGTGGGAAGGGGCTGGTAAAATAAGTTTCTTTGGAAAATTTGATCAAATATCTTATTTGTATGATGTTTGGTGATGGTGTAAACAATGACTCAAGAAGGAAAGATGGGATTGTAGCAAGAAAGTTATTCTCAGAACCAAAATCCTTGACATGTATGTATGCAGAAGCAGGAAAAATTCAGGTATTGGAGTCCAGATATAGTGAGCATAGTAGGTATGGTGTAAAGACAGGAAAGTACTCAACAAAAATTGGCTCTGGGACTAGCTAGAGAACTGCAATCCCTTTGCCTTGGACATCCATTCGTGTGTTCTGTTTCCATCAGTGCTTCACATGTGTTCGTGACTCTGAACTCTTTATGAAACAGAGTTCATGGCACAGGTAAGTTTGGTAAATGCTGTATACCACACTCCATTCATGCAGATCCATGAAGTCTACGTGCATATTAACCAATCACAGGGCAGAGTGACTTCCACTCTGATTCTGAGGGGGAGTAGAGTACCATCTTTCAACAAATAACTCGTAAGAACTGGTCATAGGCCATTCTTCCTTCTGAAGACCCAGGTTCCTGCCATGTTGTTGAGTGCCTTTCTTTACACCTTTCTCAGATTTCTCTCCTTTACTCTTTTTGAGGTTATCCCCTCCCTCTAGGAGTCTTACCATAGGAGATCTCAAATTCCATCTTTCTTTGTTTTTGTGGAGAAATTCTCTCTTTGTCTTTCCATACCCATTGAGGCTCTCTTCCAGGAACCTTAGCTTTGTTCACCGAAAGGCTCACTAGATTATTTTCCTTAAGGTAGTGACATCTACTCTGAAGATAGATTATACTTTGGAATGTAAAATCTGGAGTTGTACCTTATTACATCAGATCTAAAGTTTTTTAAAATTTGACACATGAACAATGTATTTTAGAGTAGATTAAATATCCTCTCCTTTTTATGTTTCATAAACATATGAAACATATATACTTATATTTATAAACTATATATATTTATATTTATATAGAGACTGGGGTCTCACCATGTTTCCAGGCTGGCCTCAAGCTCCTGGACTCAAGTGATTCTCCCACCTTGGCCTCCCAAACTGCTGGGATTACAGATGTGAGTGACTATTTCCCACCTCTTCTTTTCGATAGGTTTAAGAAATCCTATGTATATGAACTGTTAGACATGGCATTATAGCCATTATATCATAACTGCTACCTAGGATTAGTTTATTTAATGTGGAAAGTATTCTTTAAGTGTTCCTCATTTAAATATATAAAAAGAAACAATGTTTCAAAACATGTATATATGTGTATCATTAAGTGTAATGTTCATATATCAAAAAGAAGTTCTGCTTTACAGGATTATTTTGATTGGAATCATCTTCTGATATTCTTAACTATTAGTTTATATACCTTAATTCTTGGCAGAGAGGCCAAACTAAAGGAAACTTCTTAATCTATGTTGTTAGGTCAAAAGGGAAGAGTGAAATTGTAAATGGAGTTACATTTACAAATTATTATCTAGAGCAGTAAAAACAAAATTATTCACTGTACACAAAACTGGGTACCACTAGTCATGAGAATGCAGCTATTAAACAAACATCTCTTCTAGATTTAGGACCAGTAGAAGAATTTCTCCCTGATTCCAGTGATTTCCCTGGTACCTCTGGCTACACTGAGGATACAGATTCATTTTTTAAAATTAATTAATTAGTTAATTAATTTTTTGAGACGGAGTCTCACTCTGTTGCCCAAGCTGCAGTGCAGTGTTGCGATCTCAGCTCCCTGCAACCTCTGCCTCCCAGGTTCAAGTGATTCTCCTGTCTCAGCCCCCCGAGTAGCTGGGATTATAGGCGTGTGCCACCACACCCGTCTAATTTTTGTGTTTTTAGTAGAGACAGGGTTTCACCATGTTGCTCAGGCTGATCTCAAACTCCCGACCTCAGATGATCCACCCACCTCAGCCTCCCAAAGTACTGGGATTACAGACCTGAGCCACTGAGCCTGGCCTGAGAATACAGATTCAGATCCAAACAGACACAGGGTGTATGCTTCCATCTAAAACTGCCAAAATTTACACCATGGCTACCCCGTAGGGCGTTAGGGGTTCTAATTTGTGGTTCAGATTTGTTTAGATCATCTTGAGAAGTCTGCAGTAAACTAAAATAAAAATTGTACAGAGATTCTCAGGACCAGGAATTTAACTGTGCTTGGAATATGGCTTACCACAACTAAACAGTTAACTGATAATAGAGTTCTTTTTTTTTTCTTTTTTTTTTTTTTTGAGATGAAAGTCTCGCTCTGTCACCCAGGCTGGAGTACAGTGGTGCCATCTGGGTTCACTGCAACCTCTGCCTCCTGGGATCAAGTGATTTTCCTGCTTCAGCCTCCCGAGTAGAGTAGCTGTGACCACAGGCACATGCTACCACACCTGGCTAATTTTTGTATTTTTCGTAGAAATGGGGTTTCACCATGTTTGTCAGGCTGGAATTTTTTGTGGTTTTTTTTTTTTTTTTTTTTTTTTTTTAGTAGGAATAGGGTTTCATCATGTTGACCAGGCTGATCTCAAACTCCTGACTTCAGGTGATCCACCCTCTTTGGCCTCTCAAAGTGCTGGGATTACATGCATGAGCCACTGCTCCCAGCCAACTGATAATAAAGTTCTAACATGCTTCAGACTTCTAGGGGGTGAGCCAGGTCAAGCGGGCTTCCCTTTCTTGATAAACCATTTATGTTGGCTTTGTGATCTCTCGGGATGTCTGTGTAGACTTGCATCCAGCATACCTAATTTCTCATTTGTTCTAGTCAATATAAACATCTTATAAATAGATTAAAAAGTACCTTGGAACTGATTTTATTAATTCTTCCTTCAGAATACTCTGCTAAAGACGTGGTGAATCCACCAAAATCCTATGAAGAAGTATTTAAAGAAGGAAATGAAGGACATGATTTGTATGTTGTTTCTCATAATGATTATTATGCAGGTAAGTGTCCTCCAATGCAAAATGGGCCTGAGGATATGGGACTCTCGGATTTGTGAAGAGGAATAAAGGAGATAAGTACATAAAATTAAATGCCTGGCATGTAATAGGTGATCAATACAATCTTATTCATAAGGTCATAAACCATGAT
This sequence comes from Mandrillus leucophaeus, assembly GCF_000951045.1. Lineage (NCBI taxonomy): Eukaryota > Metazoa > Chordata > Mammalia > Primates > Cercopithecidae > Mandrillus > Mandrillus leucophaeus. The sequence continues at coordinate 1,039,838 of NW_012109175.1, forward strand.
AGCTGGGAAAACCTGTACCGCATATACTTATGGTTTTAAAAAAATTTAATTTTAATTTTTTTTTTTTTTTTTTTCCAGACAGGGGTCTCTGTTGCCCAGGCTGGAGTGCAGTAGTGTGATCATGGCTCATTGCAGTCTGCACCTCCTAGGCTCAAGCAATCCTTTCACCTCAGCCTCCTGAACAGCTGAGACTACAGGTGTGCATCACCACGCCTGGCTAATTTTTTGAGTTTTTAAATAGAGATGAGGTCTTCCTATGTTGTCCAGGCTGGTCTCAAACTCCTGAGCTCAAGCGATCCTCCCACCTTAGCCTCCCAAAGTTCTGTGATTACAGGCATGCACCACTGCACTCGGCTCAATACTTATTCTAAGTGCTTAATTTTATAGAAGAATATTGGGTGATGGTCAAGTTCACAAATTTTTGAATCAGATCAGGTTCAAATCCTAGCTCAACTATTTACTATCTTTTAAAACTTGGGCAATTTACTTATTTGATCATTATATATTCTTATCTCTTAAATGGGTATAGTAATATTGTGAGGATTGATTAGATGTCAGATGCTTAATGTAGTACCTGAAACATAGTTAAGTACTCAAAATTATTAGCTGTTATTATCATTATTATTTTTAGTGATCTTGTCTTAAAGTTTCATATCTAGTAGCATATTACTAGAATTATTCCATAACACAACTAAAAAGGCATTAGTTGTTTATAGTGCTATAAAATAAAACTCAATTGCCAATATGTTGATTTTAAGTAAAGTCTTGATAAAATAAAGGATTGAGAAGTAGACTCTGATACATGTCCTGAGAAAGCCTATGGATTGTGCATGGTTCATAACTCAGTCTTTATTAGCTAGAAGAGCTGCCCTTCACTGCAGCACAGCAGGGGGGTTGTGCTCCTTATTTCTTATTTCTTTTCTTTTCTCCTCCACTGCAAGAAAGGGGGGGCTTTCTTGCTCCTCATTTCTTATTTCTTTACTTTTTCTCCTCCACTGCTGTCTAACACTAGACTCCCTTTCTATGCTCTCCTCCCAAATTTCTGTTCATAGCTTCATGTTTGGAGTCTGCCATTTGCTTCTGTCATAGTCGATGTGTGTTGGTTCTCCTCTTCCTTCCTTCCTTCCTTCCTTCCTTCCTTCCTTCCTTCCTTCCTTCCTTCCTTCCTTCCTTCCTTCCCTCCCTCCCCTCCTTTTCCGTCCCCTCCCCTTCCCTCCCCTCTCCTTTCCTTTTTTATTTCTTTTCCCCTTTCCCTTTCCTTCCCTCTCTCTCCCGCCTCTTTCTTTCCTTTCCTTTCCTTTCCTTTTTCCTTTTCCTTTTTTTTTCCTTTTTCTTTTCTTTTTTTGTCAGTGATAAGGAAGTATCTGCTGGTTCTTTACATGCCCCAACATGTTCCCAGATTGTCTAAGATTGTCTGTACTCTCACATTGCCCCTGTTGCTATCTGCACAGATGCCATATTTCTTCTCACAGTCTTGACTTCTCTCCATATCTTTACTCCTCTACTTCCCTAGCCCATTCCTTTCTTTTGCTCTTTCCCTCCTTTCTTTTGTTCTTTCCTCCCTTTCTTTCGTTCATTCCCTCCTTTCTTCCTTCTCTGTCTTGCGAAAATATTTTATTCATGTTTGAAAAAGTTTCATGTCTATTGCACAGTCTAATCCAATGCTCTTTAATTGTTTTAAAAAGAACTTTGGTCTGAGTGCAGTGGCTCACTCTTGTAATCTCAGCGCTTTGGGAGGCTGAGGCAGGTGGATTACTTGAGCCCAGGAGTTTGAGACCAGCTTGGGCAACATAGGGAGAATCTGTATCTATGAAAAATAAATTAAAAAATTAGCCAGGCACGGTGGCGCATGTCTGTAGTTCCGGCTACTTGGGAGGCTAAGATGGGAGGATTGCTTGAGCTCAGGAGTTCCAGGTTGCAGTGAGCCACGATTGCACTACTGCACTCTAGGCCTGGGCATGAGTGAGACCCTGTCTCAAAATAAAATAAAAAGCAAAAAGAACTACGTCAATAAATATATACAATGTATAGACAACCTATAATGAGATACCTTATAAGCATTTAACAGTCTGAGAAAAATAAGTGTAGTTTTTTATATTTAGAAGAGCTCTAATGGACCGTAACATGACTACAATTTCCTTCGTTTGCTATTTTTATGGAAGTTTCAATGGCATCTTGAAAAGTTGTAGAATCTGATCTTTTAAATATGATCTTAATTTTTCCCTCATAAGGAAAGTAGCTTTTTAATTATAGAAATACATTATACTTGTAGATAACTTAAATATTAAAAAATGAAGAAAGAGTAAATATAACCTTGAAATCCCATTAGCTAGGGTTAACTACAGTTGAGAAGTTGAACATTTTAAAAATTATTCTTATTTTTTTTTTTTGTGGGTACATAGTAGGTATATATATATTTATGGGGTACATGAGATGTTTTGACATGGGCATGCAACATGAAATAAGTGCATCTTGGAGAATGGTGCATCCATCCCCTCAAGCATTTATACTTTGAGTTACAAACAATCAAATTATACTCTTTAAGTTGTTTAAAAATGTACAATTAAGTTATTATTGACTGTAGTCACCCTATTGTGCTATGAAGTAGTAGTTCTTATTCATTCTTTCTAGTTTTTTTCCCTACCACCCCCACTATCCTTCTCAGCCTCTGATAATCATCCGTCTACTCTTTATGTCAATGAGTTCAATTGTTTTTATTTTTAGATCTCACAAATAAGTGAGAACATGCAACGTTTGTCTTTCTATGCCTTGCTTATTTCACTTAACATAATGATCTCCAGTTCAATCCCTATTGTTGCAAAAGACTGGAATTCATTCTCCCTTATGGCTGAATAGTACTCCATTGTGTAAATGTACCACATTTTCTTTATAGGTTCATCGTAATTTATCCATTCATCTGTTGATGGATACATAGGCTGTTTCCAAATCTCACTGTAAACAGTGCTGAAACAAACACAGGAGTGCCTGTAATCTCTCTGATATACTGATTTTCTTTCTTTTTTCTTTTCTTTTCTTTTTTTTTTTTTTCTTTTTTTGAGATGAATTCTTGCTCTGTTGCCCAGGCTGGAGTGCAGTGGTGTGATCTCGGCTCACTGCAACCTCCACCTCCTGGATTCAAGCCATTCTCCAGTCTCAGCCTTCCAAGTAGTTGGGATTACAGGTGCCTGCCACCATGCCTGGTTAATTTTTGTATTTTTAGTAGAGACGGGGTTTTGCCATGTTTACCAGGCTGGTCTTGAACTCCTGACCTCAGGTGATCCACCCATCTTGGTATCCCAAAGTGCTGAGATTACAGGCATTGGCCACTGCTCCCAGCCTGATTTCCTTTCTTATGGGTATATACCCAGCAGTGGGATTGCTGGACCATATGGTAGCTCAAGTTTTAGTTTTTTGAGGAACCTCCGAATTGTTCTCCATAGTGGTTGTACTAATTTGCCTTCCCACCAACAGTGTACAAGGGTTCCTATTTCTCCACACCCTCACCAGCATTTGTTATTGCCTGTATTTTGGATATAAGCCATTTTAACTGGGGTGAGATGATATCTCATCGTACTTCTGATTTGCGTTTCTCTGATGAGCAGTGATGTTGAGCACCTTTTCATAGGTCTGCTATTTGTATTTTGTGTGTGTGTGTGTGAAATGTCTATTTAAATGTTTTGTCCACTTTTTTGATCAGATTATTATTATTTTTTCTATAGAGTTGAGTTCCTTGTATATCCTGGTTATTAATCTCTTGTCAGATGGGTAGTTGGCAAGTATATTCTCCCATTCTGTGGGTTGTCTTTTCACTTTGTTGATTTTATCCTTTGCAGTGCAGAAGCTTTTTAACTTGACGTGATCCCATTTGTCCTTTTTTGCTTTGGTTGCCTGTGCTTGTGGGATATTACTCCAGAAATTTTGCCCAGATCAATGTCCTGGAGATTTTCCCCAATGTTTTCTTGTAGTAGTTTCATAGTTTGAGGTCTTAGATTTAAGTTTTTAATTCATTTTGATTTTATTTTTGTATATGGCAAGAGATAGGGGTCTAGTTTCATTCTTTTGCATATGAATATCCAGTTTTCCCAGCACCATTTGTTGAAGAGACTGTCTTTTCCTCAGTGTATGTTCTTGGCACCTTTGCCAAAAATGACTTCACTGTAGGTGTTTGGATTTGTTTGGATTCTTTATTCTGTTCCATTGGTCTATGTGTCTGTTTTTCTGCTAGTGCCATGCTGTTTTGGTTACTACAGCTCTGTAGTATAATTTGAAGTCAGGTAACGTGATTACTCCAGTTTTGATCTTTTTACTTTGGCTTTTCTGGATATTTTGTGGTTTCATATGCACTTTAGGATATTTTTCTATTTCTGTGAAGAATGTCATTGGTATTTTTGTAGGTATTGCATTGAATCTGTAGATTGCTTTTGGTAGTATGGACATTTTAACAATATTGATTCTTCCAATCCATGAACATAAAATGGTTTTTGAGTTTTTGGTGTCCTGTTCAATTTCTTTCATCAGTGTTTTATAGTTTTCATTATAGAAATCTTTGATTAAGTTAATTCCTAGATATTTAATTTTATGTGTGGCTATTGTGTTTAATACATGGGATTACTTTTTAAATTTCTTTTTCACAGCATTCACTGTTGGTATATAGAAATGCTACTGATTTTTGTATGTTTTATTTGTATCTTGTAACTTTACTGAATTTATCAGTTCTAATAATTTTCTTGTGGATTCTTGAGGTTTTTCTAAATATAAGATCATATCATCTGCAAATAAGGGTAATTTGACCTCTTTCTTCCCAATTCTCATGCCCTTTATATCTTTCTCTTGTCTGATTGCTGTAGCTTGGACTTCCAGTATGAAGGAAGAACTTTCAGTCTTTTCCCATTCAGTATCATCCTAGCTGGGATTCTGTTGTGTACAGCTTTTATTATACTGAGGTGTGTTCCTTCTATATCCAGTGTGTTGAGGGTTTTTATTATTACAGGCATTAGCCACTGCTAATGTTGAATTGCTACTATTATTATTACAGGCATTAGCCACTGCTAATGTTGAAGGGATGTTGAATTTTATCCAATGCTTTTTCAGCATCAATTGAAATGATCATATGGTTTTTTTACTCTTCATTCTGTTGATATGATATATCCCATTGATTGATTTGCGTATGTTGAAAAATACTTGGGTCCCAAAGATGAATCCCATGAGACTTGCAAATATTATCTTAAACCCATTATTTTAACCTGATAACAACTTAACACTATTTGCATAAACAACAAACAAGGAAAAATAAAAACTCTATGTCTTAACTTTCTCCCCTTACCTTTTTAACTCTGTTGTTTCTATTTATATGTTATTATAATCTCTATGTCTTGAGAAGTTGTTGTAGTTATTATTTTTGATTGGTTCATTGTTTAGTCTATCTACTCAGGATAAGAGTAGTTTGGATACCACAGTTATAGTGCTGTACTACTCTGTGTGTTTCTGTGTGCTTACTATTATCAGTGAGTTTTGCACCTTCAGGTGATTATTCATTGCTTATTAATATTTTTTTCTTTCTGATTGAAATTGAAGTACTCCCTTAAGCATTTATTATAGGACAGGTCTGGTATTTATGAAATTCCTCTGCTTTTTATTTTTATTTTTATTTTTTGGCCTGGGAGAGTCTTTATTTCTTCATCATGTGTGAAGGATATTTTCACCAGATAAGATATACTATTCTAGAATAAAAGTTTCTTTTCTTCAGCACTTTAAATATGTCATGGCACTCTCTCCTGTAAAGTTTCCACTGAAAAGTCTACTGCCAGATTTATTGAAGCTCCATTGTATGTTGTTTCTTTTCTCTCACTGCTTTTAGAATCCTTTCTTCATCCTTGACCTTTAGGGTTTTGATTATTCGATGTCTTGAGGTAATCTTCTTTGGGTTAAATCTACTTGGTGTTCTATAACCTTCTTGTACTTGGATATAGATATCTTTCTCTAGATTTGGGAAGTTCTCTGCTATCTCTTTGAATAAACTTTCTACTGCTATCTCTCTGTCTATTTTCTCTTTAAGGGTAATAACTTTAAAAATAAAATAAAAAAATAATAAATTTAGTCTCACTATGTTGCTCAGGCTAGTCTCACTATGTTGCTCAAATTCCTGGGCTTAAGTCATCTTTGCACCTTGGCCTCCCAAAGTACTGGGATTACAAACGTGAGCCACCTTGCTTGGCAAGGCCAATAACTCTTAGATTTGCCCCTTTGAGACTATTTTTCTATATCTTTTAGTTGTACTTCATTTTTAAATTTTTTTTCTTTTGTCTTCTCTGATTGTATTTTCAAATAGCCTGTCTTCAAGCTCATTAACTCTTTCTTCTGCTTGATCAGTTCTGCTATTGAGAGACTGATGTACTTTTCAGTTTGTCAATTGAATTTTTCAGCTCCAGAATTTCTGCTTGATTCTTTTTTTGTTTGTTGTTGTTTTTGTTTTTGTTTTTTGAAATGAAGTCTCACTCTGTTGCCCAGCCTGGAGTACAGTGGTGTGATCTTGGCTCACTGCAACCTCCCTCTCCTAGGTTCAAGTGATTCTCTTGTCTCAGCCTCCCCAGTAGCAGGGATTATAGGCACCATCACGCCTGGCTAATTTTTGTATTTTTAGTAGAGATGGGGTTTCACCATGTTGGCCAGGCTGGTCTTGAACTCGTAGCCTTAGGTGATTTACCCGCCTCGGCCTCCCAAAGTGCTGAAATTATAGGTGTGAGCTACCACGCTTGGCCTTTGCTTGATTCTTTTTAATTATTTCAGTCTGTTTCTTAAATTTATCTGATAGAATTTTGAATTCCTTCTCTGTGTTATCTTAAATGTCTTTTGAGTTTCCTCAACACAACTATTTTGAATTATCTGTCTGAAAGGACATATAGCTCTGTTGCTCCGTGATTGGTCCCTGGTGTCTTATTTAGTTTATTTAGTGAAGTCATATTTTCCTAGATGGTGTTGATACTTGTAGATGTTCCTGGTGTCTGGCATTGAACAGTTAGATATTTATTGTAGTTCTCACTGTCTGTGCTTATTTGTACCCGTTTATCTTGGAAATGCTTTCCAGATATATGAAAGGACTTGGGTGTGGTGATCTAAGCTGTATCTGCTTTAGGAGGCACCCCAAGCCCAGTAACACTAGTTTTTGCAAACTTGTAGAGGTACTGCCTTGATGAACTTGGACAAGATCCGGGAGAATTCCCTGGGTTACAAGGCAGAAACTCATGTTCTTTTCCTTTACTTTCTCCTAAACATACGGTCTTTCTCTCTGTTCTGAGCCACCTAAAGCTGGGGGTTGAGTGACACAAGTACCCCTGTGGCCACCACTGCTGACTGTATTGGATCACACTTGAAGCTAGTGTAGCATTTGGTCTCACCCAAGTCCTGCTGTACTCAATCTCTGGCTGCAGCCTATGTTCACTCAAGGTCCTGGGGCTCTATAATTAACAGGTGGCAAAGCCCACCAGGCCTGTGTCCTTCCCTTCAGGGTGGTGAGGTCCCCCAGGGCTTGGGTGGGTACAGAAGTACTGTCTGGGAGTCAAGGACTAGAGTCAAAAACGTTAGACGTCTACCAGGTATTCTACTGTATTGCAGCTGAGCTGGCACTCAAACCACAAGATACAGTCTTTCCCACTCTTCCCTCACCTTCCCAAAGGCAGAGGAACCTCACTGGGTAGCCACCACCACCCCAGGCCATGAGGAATAATGCCAGACTATCACCAATGTTCTCTTAAGGCCCAAGGTCTCTTAAGTCAGCTTGAGGTTAATGGCCTGGTACTTACCCTTCAGGTCAATGGGTTCCCCTCTGGCCCAGAGCAGGTCCAGAAATGTTATTTTCAAGAGCCAAGTCCTGGAATTGGGAACCCGAAGAGCCTACTTGGTGCTCTACTCCCCTGTGGGCATGCTGGTACTCAAGGTGTAAGACAAAGTCCTCTTTACTATACTTTTCCCTGTACTTTTCTCAAGCAGAAGGAGTTTTGCTCTGTAGCTACCACAGCTGATAATGTGCTAAGTCTCTTCTGAAGCCAGGAAGTCTGAGAGGCTTACCCAAGACCCTTGGTGTACTACCTGGGCCCTGAATAACGACAGCTGGTTATTCAGGGCCCAAGAGCTCTTCAGTTAGCAGGTGATGAATGCTGGCAGGATTGGGTTCTTTCCTTCAAAGCAGTGGGTTCCCTTTTGGCCCCAGATGTGTCTAGAAATGTCATCTGCAAACCAGACCCTGGAATGGCGGCCTCCTGTGTCCCACCGGTGCCCTATCTTGCTGTGGCTGAGGTGATATCCTAGATGCAAGGTGACGTCTTCCCTGCTCTTCCCTCTCCTCTCCTCAAGCGGAAGGAAGGGGTCCCTTTTGGAGCCATGAGCTGAGTTGTGCAGCCTGGGGTGAGGGGAGGGTTGATGCCAGCATTCCCTTGGCTGCCCCAGCTGGTGTCCCAGTATGACATGTGTCCCACCCCCAGTCCACTGTCTCTGGGCCTGGTTCTGCTCTGGCAGTCGCCTAAGAGTTCCAGTCCTCACGGCCTAGACCACCTTTCAAGATTACTTGGAGACACAGTGCTGTAGCCCTTGGCGAAGTTTGCGGGCACTCAAGTTCGGACTACTGGGATTGGCAATTCCTTTTTTGATAGGGCTGATTTAAATGCTGCCTCTGTGGACAGGCATCAGCTGAGTTTGGTTCAGTTTTCCATTCTGCTGTAACAGGAAAGCACTGGGTTTAATACCTCACAATTGCTGTGTTCTCCCTGCTCTGGTGCCAGGAGAAGCTCTCTACACCACTCTGCTGCTGCCGGGGTTGGGGAGGGGTGGTGTTCGTGATTCAAAACTATTTTTTCTGTCTCTTCAGTGCCTTTTTTTTTTTTTTTTCAGTGCTATGAAGTTAAAACCAGGTACTATGAGTTGCCCACCTGATTTTTGAGATGGGTACTCATATCTGTGTAGATAGTTGTCAACTTGGTGTCCTTGTAGGGGGTGGGGGGCGGGTGTGGGTCTGGGACACAGGACTGGGACATGATCGGTGGAGCTTTCTATTCTGCCATCTTACTCCACTTCCTCTCTCTGAACATTTTTTCTAACCCCCATCCTTGAGCCATTAAATCATTAATCATTAAATAAACGGGATATTACTCTCCATGCTTTTAGGGAGCCTGCTCTATATATTTTAAATGTTTTGCTTAAATAATACGTAAATAGCAATAAATACGGATATACAACATTTAAAATACACTTAATACTATAAAATAACTTAATTTTAATCTTGACTAAAGTGATACTTTTATAAAATGAAAGCTATATAGAAATATACAATATACAAAAAAGTTCCCACAATTCTCTATCTCACACTGATGATTCTCTTTCTTTCTTTCTTTCTCTTTCTTTCTTTCTTTTTCTTTTCTTTTCTCTTTTTTTTTGAGATGGAGTTTTGCTCTTTTGTCCAGGCTGGAGTGAAGTGGCATGATCTCGGCTTACTGCAACCTCCGCCACCTGGGTTCAAGCAATTCTCCTGCCTCAGCTTCCCAAGTAGCTGGGATTATAGGTGCCTGCCACCATGCCTAGCTATTTCTGTATTTTTAGTGGAGACAGGGTTTCACCATGTTGATCAGGCTGGTCTCGAGCTTCTGACCTCAGGTGATCCATCTGCCTCGGCCTCCTAAAGTGATAGGATTACTGGTGTGAGCCACCGCACCTGGCTGATAATACTTTCATAGAAGTTTTTCTTTGCACTGTTATATATATCAGTATGTGTGTTCATTTTATTCCACATCATATATACTTTTCTCCTTTTGCTTTTTTTTTGTCTTATGAAATATTTTGGAATATCTTTTCATGTCAGTATCTACATTATATTTTCACTATTACAAAAACATATTGTTTATATACCTTTGTAAATGTGATTGGCTATTTCCTTAGGTTACATTCCTAGATTTCTGAGAAATTTTTACTCTTAGAGCCAAACTGTCAGCTCAAATTACTGCCCAATTTGCCCTTAGACCCAGAGTATGAGAATATCATCATTTCTCCACACGCTTCCCAATAATGAGCTTATCCAATCTTCTTTATTTTTGTCTAACTAAGAGACAATTATAATTTCTTGTTACTTCATTAACATGACATTTACTGTTTTTATTTACATTATTTGAATTACTAGTGAGGCTGAATGTCTTTACTCCATCATTTCTTACCTTCTTGGTTGTTCTCTAGTTTCAGTCCTACTTTCTTATCTCGAAATTGAAAACTCACACCACATCAAGACTTGAAAAGAAAAAAGCACAGTATTCAATTTTAAATAAAAAGACTCCTCTGCTGGGTTCTTAGCCCTCAGTCACCCTTTGAATGTTTCTCATATGAGGTAAATTATTACAATGAAATATGAGGGTCGCAATGTTCTGATGATCGCACAAAATCGAACAAGTGCAAAACACCAAACCTCTCAAATCTTAGCGTAGTTGAAAGTGCTGCCAGGGACCTAAATCATTGTCATACCTCCCTTGATCTTCAAGATTTCCATAACAATGGTGGAGAACCTGCGTTTTTCATCATTGATATGTCTTTTTCCCATACAATGTCCTTACTTACTTTCTAAATATTAAAGTTCTTCACCCATTTAAAGAATTGAGTTACATGGTGGGGTGCGGTGGCTTACGCCTGTAATCTGAGCACTTTGGGGGGCCAAGGCGGGCAGATCATGAGGTCAGGAGATGGAGACCATCCTGGCTAACACAGTGAAACCCCGTCTCTACTAAAAAAACAAAAATTAGCCAGGCATGGTGGCAGGCGTCTGTAGTTCCAGCTACTTGGGAGACTGAGGCAGGAGAATGGCGTGAACCCAGGAGGTGGAGGTTGCAGTGAGCCAAGACCACGCCACTGCACTCCAGCCTGGGTGACAGAGCAAGACTCTGTCTAAAAAAAAAAAAAGAATTGAGTTACATATTTTCTATAAATTTTGAATATTAACCCTCTATCAGATATATAGTTTGCAAGTATTTTTTTCCCAACTCATAGGTTGCCTTTTCATTTTGGTGATTGTTTCCTTTGCTGTGCAGAAGGTTTTTAATTTGATGTAGTCTCATTTATTTATTTCTGCTTTTGTAGTCTGAGCTTTTGTATCTAAGACATCATTGCTAAGGCCAATGTCAATAAATTTTTCCTCTGTTTTTTCTTCTATGAGTTTTATGGTTTCAGGTCTTACATTTATTTTTTTTTAATCTGTTTTGAGTTGATTTTTGTGTATGGTGCTGCATGTGGAAATCAGGTTTCCCAGGACCATTTATTGAAGAGACTATCCTTGCTCCATTGTTTCTTCTTGCTGCCCTTGTTGAAAATTAGTGCATTGTATATGTTTGGATTTATTTCTGGGTTCTCCATTCTGTTTCACTAGTCTGTGTGTCTGTTGTCAGTACCATACTGTTCTAATTACTATAGCTCTGTAATATAATTTAAATCCGGATGTGTAATGCCTCTAACTTTTTTTCTTTTTCCTTATAATTACTTTGGCTATCCAGAGCCTTTTGTGGTTCTATATAAATTTTAGGATTTTTTTTCTGTTTCTGTGAAGAATGCTAATGGAATTTTGATAGGGATCACATTGAATCTGTATTTTGCTTTGGGTAGTATGAACATTTTAGGAAAATTAATTATTCTGATCAATGAACATGGAATATCTTTTCATTTTATTTGTGTCCTCTTCAATTTCTTTCATCATTGTTTTATAGTTTTCAGTGTACAGGTCTTTTACCTCCTTGGTTAAGTTTATTCCTAAGTATTTTTTTTTTCAGGCTATCATAAAGTGAATTATTTTCTTGATTTCTTTTTTGTCTAGGTTGTTATTTTTTATAGAAATGCCATGGATTTTTATGTGTTGATTTTGTATTCTTTGACTTTACCTAATTCATTTATTAGTTCTTTTCTTTTTTTTTTTGAGAAAGAGCCTTACTCTATTGCCCAGGCTGGAGTGCAGTGGCATGATCTCAGCTCACTGCAACCTCCGCCTCCTGGGTTCAAGCGATTCTCCTGCCTCAGCCTCCCAAATAACTGGGATTACAGGTGCATGCCATCATGACCAGCTAATTTTTGTATTTTTAGAGAAGACAGGGTTTCACCATGTTGGCCAGACTGGTCTCAAACTCCTGACCTCAAGTGATCCACCAGTCTCAGCCTCCCAAATTGCTGGGATTATAGTCATGAGCCACTGGTGTGCCTGGCCAAATTCATTAGTTCTAACAGTTTTTTGATGGAGACTTTGGAGTTTTTTACATATAGCAGCTTTTCAAATATTAACACAAGGTATTGTTGTGTGTAGCATCCC
>NW_012109175.1:1052513-1053284 GCF_000951045.1 Mandrillus leucophaeus
CACACCTGTAGTCCCAGCTACTTGGGAGGCTGAGGCAGGAGAATCACTTGAACCCGGGAGGCGGAGGTTTCAGTGAGCTGAGATGGCACCATTGCACTCCAGCCTGGGTGACAGAGCAAGACTGTCTCAAAAAACAAAAACAAAAACAAAAACAAACAAACAAAAAGGATCTCTATCTATATTCTGCTTATGACCTTTGGTTTGAACAATCAAAGCAAAGTCAAATCAAACTTTGGTTTGAGTCATCAGATGGTAGGCATGCATGTGCGAGTGCACGTGTTTGTGCGCGTGTGTGAATGAATGAATTCACTGGCACACAAAGAGCTTTATCTGAGTTGGTTCGTGAATGCTAAGAGGTTGTGTAATGATGTTGCAGTTATTGATATTCTGACATACATGGTTGCCCACAGATACTTCCTGATTGTTGTGGAAGCATATTCCAGGCGGTTCTTGACTAAAAAGAGTTGGCTCTGTGCCTTACAATTCTTTTTCCTATCTCTGCATGTTCTTAATTATGTACCTTGGAGCTGATTTTTTTTTTTTTTTTTAGACGGAGTTTCACTCTGTCACCTAGGCTGGAGTGCAGTGGTATGATCTTGGCTCACTGCAACCTCTGCCTCCCAGGTTCAAGTGATTCTCCTGCCTCAGCCTCCCAAGTAGCTGGGATTACAGGCACCTGCCACCACTCCTGGCTACTTTTTGTATTTTTAGTAGAGACGGGGTTTCACCATGTTGGCCAGGCTGGTCTCGAACTCCTGACCTCAGGATGAT
>NW_012109175.1:1055513-1059257 GCF_000951045.1 Mandrillus leucophaeus
GTGATCCACCAGTCTCAGCCTCCCAAATTGCTGGGATTATAGTCATGAGCCACTGGTGTGCCTGGCCAAATTCATTAGTTCTAACAGTTTTTTGATGGAGACTTTGGAGTTTTTTACATATAGCAGCTTTTCAAATATTAACACAAGGTATTGTTGTGTGTAGCATCCCACCAGTCTCCCAGCTCACATGGGGGAATGCTTATGTCTTTGGTAGCTAAATCTGTGCAGTTTCTGCACTGTTACAATTTCATTTTTTGTTCCATTCTCATTTTCAATGTCAATGAGAACATAATGTGCATCTTGCAAGATAAGGTTATTTGTGTTGCTTAAGTCATAAGTCTTCCTTTCTTTTTCCACAGGAGAGGCAAAGAACCGAAAATATAACCCATCAAGTTTCCATAGGTTTAATGTGTATGGAGTACCAACACCACATTTTAATGATGGGCGAGCCATGGCAAAATCTTTATATTGGCTCCATGAACTACAAATGTAAGTTTAATTACACTGTGCCCAGGAGCAAGTGTTAGACATTTGGACTTAAAGAAAAGTTGATTTTTAAAATTTATTTTTTGAAGAGGTAATAAAATGATATGGTTCAAATAAAATGATTAGAAAAAAATAGAAAAAAACAGTGTAATGTATTTCACTTCTGACTTTTTTTTTTTACTGTCTTTATTCTGAAGTTACAAGCAAATATAAAGACATATATGCATGTTTTAACTCTCTGGGATCAACTTTATTTGTGTTTCTTAAATACAATGGACTTTCAAAACTCTACCAAGACAATTGTAATCGACTTGAAATTTGTTTATTTATTTATTGAGACAGCATGTTGCTCTATTACCCAGGCTGAAGTGTAGTAGGGCCATCATAGCTCACTGCAACCTTGAACTCCTGGACTCAAGCTATCCACCTCAGTCTTCTGAATAGCTGGGAATAAAGGCATGGATAACCATCCTGTCTTGACCTGATATTTGTTACTCAGCTTTGTTGAATAGTTATTTGGGCACCTGAGCATCAGACTCAACTTTTTCAAATTGTGACCTTTTTATGTCTTCATGCTGTAAAAACTACTTCCTTAGAAAACAAAATTGAGTCCTTAGTTTTTCATTTCCTGTGTTATATTTTATATCTGAGCCAACACGTAAACTTTGGAAGGTTGTTCATAAAAGTCTAGATTTCTCATCATGCTTAAAAAAATCAGAAGATTGTGGATACTGGTGCCATGGGTTGAAGATTGTATATACTGGTGCTGTCCCACCCTCCCCAAAAAGATATGTCTATGTCCTGATGCCCAGAACCTATGAATGTTACTTTGTGTGGAAAAAGGGTCTTTGCAGACGTAATTAAGAATCTTGAGATGAAGAGATCATTCTGGATTATCTGAGTGGGTGTTAAATCCAATGATCAGTATCTATAGAGGGGAAGAAGAAAATCTGATACACAAGAGGAAAAGATATGCAGAAGGGAAGGTATGTGAAGACGGAGATAGGTATTGGTGTGATGTGCCTATAACCAAGGAATGCAGAGTAATGCCAACAACCATCAGACCTAGAAGAAGCAAGGAATGGGCTGGGTGTGGTGGCATATGCCTGTAGTCCCAGTGCTTTCGGAGGCTTAGGTGGGAGGATGGCTTGAGCCCAGGAGCTAGAGGCCGGTCTGGGCAACATAGCAAGACACCGTCTCTAGGGAAAAACAACAAAAAAAGCAAGAAATGAATTCTCCCCTAAAGCTGTTAGAGGAAATGTTACCTTGCTGACAGTTTGATTTCAGACTTCTGGCTTCTAGAACTGTGAGATAATACATTTTTTAAAGCCATCAGTTTTTGGTAATTTCTTATAGCAACCACATGAAACTAATGCATGGGCCTTGCATTCACATTTGTCAATGATAGGGGTAGATTTGTTCTGACCTCTGCCCTTTTTAAAGGAGACAATGGCCCTCTAGGTTTCCATAGGCGCAGCATGCACACAGACTTAGCATTCCTGCAGGTATTCAACCTGCCTCACTCTTATGCCTATTTTGTCTCCATGACAATAACAGCTCTCAGTTATACAGGCAAAATTCTGAGCACTTTATATATTATTAGTTTAATCCTACTAAGAACTCCACAGGATAGGTGTATTCTAATTTTTATTCTTCCCATTTTGCAGGTGAAAAAGCTGAGGTACAGAGGGGTTAAATCATTTGCCTAAGATCATGCAGCTCAGATGTATCAGGGGTAAGAATGAAATCCAGGCAGTGTTGGCTCTAGAGGCAGCCCTAACCACTGCACCGGATCTATAGGCACTTGATTCTTGATCACCTGTTTATGGGCTTCAAAAATGATTTCCATTCCTCTTTCCTTCCTTTATTACATGGGTTTCTGATACTTGAATTATTCAAAATAAGGATGGTAAAACACACACATAGAATAAATTTTTCAGTATCATAGTAACCCTGCATGAGACAGTTTTTATTTAGGATATAGACGAAGCATTTACATAATAAATATTTCTTATTAGTTTACATTTTGAGGCATCTAATTTTATATGCACAATTTAACATAAATTTCTTATTATTAAAATAGTTAAACTATGTATAAAGTATAAAGATATTATTTAAATTTTTAAGGACTATAGAGATTTATAATTAAATATAATAAATTGATACTTAAACGGAGACAGATATGGTTTATCCATTTTCAGTGGGTTAGAAATATAAACTTGCTATCCGTTTGTAAAACATATGAGGTAAACACATTAACAACAATGTGGTCCTCAAGAACATCCTAAGAGCAGAGCAAATATCAATGATTTAGTGTTGCCACAGAAAAACACACAAAGTTTATAAGGGCAAACAGTGAGCAGGGCATGCTTCCCTCCAACTTGTCTCTACCCCCAAGGGGACATTGTTTATGGAACAGTGTTTTATATGATCATACATTTTTTCTTTTTTTTTTGAGATGGAGTCTCCCTCTGTCACCCAGGCTGGAATGCAGTGGCATAATCTCGGCTCACTGCAACCTCTACCTTCTGGGTTCAAGCAATTCTCATGCCTCAGCCTCCCGAGTAGCTGGGATTACAGGTGTGCACTACCATGCCTGGTTAATTTTTGTATTTTTAGTAGAGATGGAGTTTCATCACGTTTGTCAGGCTGGTCTCGAACTCATGACCTCAGGTGATCCGCCCACCTCAACCTCCCAAAATGCTGGGATTACAGGCATGAGCCACTGCACCTGACCCTTTTTGTATTTTGAAACTTAATTGGAATGTTATTGCTAGCAGTAGATAAATTCTTTATTCTTTTTGTTGCAATTTAAAAAGAGCTCACTACTTCATTCGGTTTGACTTCTGTTATAAACTGGGAGTCAAGTGTGTTAGTTTACATTTTGAGGCATCTAATTTTATATGCACGATTTAACATACAAATTTGGTTTACTTTCAACTTTTATGGGATACATTTCCTCTGTGAAAGAGGATCTCTATTGGCTGGGCACGGTGGCTCATGCCTATAATCCCAGCACTTTGGGAGGCTGAGGCAGGCAGATCACGAGGTCAGGAATTTGAGACCAGCCTGGCCAACATAGTGAAACCCTGCCTCTACTAAAAATACAAAAATTAGCTGAGTGTGGTGGCACACACCTGTAGTCCCAGCTACTTGGGAGGCTGAGGCAGGAGAATCACTTGAACCCGGGAGGCGGAGGTTTCAGTGAGCTGAGATGGCACCATTGCACTCCAGCCTGGGTGACAGAGCAAGACTGTC
>NW_012109175.1:1059667-1066076 GCF_000951045.1 Mandrillus leucophaeus
CTGCCACCACTCCTGGCTACTTTTTGTATTTTTAGTAGAGACGGGGTTTCACCATGTTGGCCAGGCTGGTCTCGAACTCCTGACCTCAGGATGATCCACCCACTTCAGCCTCCCAAAATGCTGGGATTACAGGCGTGAGCCACCGCGCCTGGCCTGGAGCGGATTTTTAGATTGTTAACTCGGTTTGTTCAAGTTATAGCCCTAAACTGCATTGATTTATTCTGACTCCACCTACATTCTTCCCCCCACCAACAAATGGGAAGGAAGTGAAGAAATGAGATGAATTACTTATATTTCTTCTTTTGTTCCTCCACAGAGTGTTACTCTTCTCCAGAAATTTATTCAGCTCAGTAGTTCAATAGCACAGGAGATACTTTGAAAAGCAAATGGAGTTTAAGAATGTAATGTTCATTGTCTTTAGTCTTAGCAAAACAATAGATAATTTATTCATTTTAATGTTATTAAATAATAGTGTTGTAATTTTACAGGTTTCAAAAGAAATTTTATTCATTTAATCACCACAGTAGAAGTAACAAAATTATTTTACAAAAAACTGGCAAAATAAAATCACTCATAATCCTATTCACTTTAATTCAGCCATTATTATCATTTTAATGTATTTTATCCTAGTGTGGCTTCCTATGTAGATTTTTGCATAGTTTTCACCAGAGTGCAATCCCATTTTATATCCTGTTTTCCACCTAACACAAAATAATTATATATTGCTGTATATGCCAGCATTGAAAATGCATGCAATGTATTCTTATTAATGTGATATAATTTAATCACCCTCTGCAACTGAATATTTTGATTCTTTTCTTTATTCCATTGTAGTCAATAAGCTACAAACATTTTTTATACATATAACGTGTCTACATTTTTTTTTTTTTTGAGACAGGCTCACTCTGTTGCCCAGGCTGGAGTGCCGTGGCATGGTCTTGGCTTAGTGCAGCCTCTGACTCCCAGGTTCAAGTGACTGTCGTGCCTCAGCCTCTGAAGTACCTGGGATTACGGGCATGTTCCACCACACCTGGATAATTTTTGTATTTTTAGTAGAGCTAGGGTTTTACCATGTTGGTCAGGCTGGTCTCGAACTCCTGACCTCAAGTGATCTGCCCACTTTAGCCTCCCAAAGTGGTGGGATTACGGGTGTGAGCCACCGTGCCCAGCCTCTTTTCTACATTTTTAGTTGCTATCTGGATTATATCATTATTATTGGTTCCCAGATGTGGATAAAAGGGCATGAGTGTTTTTATGCTTTTTGATTCATATTGCCCAGTTATTTTCAAAAGGACTGTAGGAATTTGCACTGGCAATCTGTAAATGTTTTACTATACTTTTTGCCAAAGTTAGATATTCTCTCTCTCAATATACTTACATATATTTGCTTGTTTACTAGGTTAGAAGCGACACTTTGTTATTCTTTTATTTTACATTTATTTTATTACTAGAGAGTATTATAAATTCCCCATGTATTTGCTTACTAGGTGTGAGTTATTTGTTTATATCCTTTGACTATTTATTTATTTGATGCTAAATTTTTTTATTTTTATTTTTTGTCGAGATGGGATCTCACTATGTTACCCAGGCTCGTCTCAAATTCCTGGCCTCAACTGATCCTCCAGCTTTAGCTTCCTAAAGTGTTGAGATTACAGGCATGAACCACTGTGCCTGGCCTGGTGCTTAATTTTCTTCTAGCAATTTTACGAGCTACACTTACTTTATATTATTTTTTTGAGACAGGGTCTCACTCTGTCACCCAGGCTGGAGTACAATGGCGTCATCTCAGCTCGCTGCAACCTCAGCCTCCCAGGCTCAAGCGATTCTCCTAGCTCAGCCTCTCGAGTAGCTGGGACTACCGGTGCATGCCACCACACCAAGCTAGTTTTTGTATTTTTTTTAAGAGACAGAGTTTCGCCATGTTGCCCAGGCTAGTCTCAAATTCCTGAGCTGAAGCCATCTGCCCAGCTCGGCCTCCCAAAGTGTTGGGATTACGGCAGTGAGTCACTGTGCCTGGCCAGGAGCTACACTTACAATAGTGATATTAACACCTTGTTTTTATTTACTAAAAATATTGTTTGCTTACCTTATTCATTAATCAAGGTTTATTTTATTTTAGTATAAATGAAAGAAAAATGAACACATAAAACTTTATTTTTAGCAGAGAGTTTCTTTTGAAACTACATTTGTTCCTTGAAGGCCTAATGATACTATGGTATTCTTCACCTTACGTATATTTGGCAGCCAAGAATACTTTAGGTAATAGAGATACCTGATAATGTTCTAATTTTGCAGGAAAAGAGGAGCTAAGTTTGTATCCAAAAGAGCGGATGATTTCAAAGAAAAGTTTCAATATAAACTTGGAAGAGTTTTAGATCCGTAAGTTAATGATTGACTTCAAATTGATAGTTTCTTTGCATAGAATTTAAAAAGTACTCTTGTGGTAACTGTTGGTGTGCCTATTAGATTCTATCTATTAAATAAGAAAATCATTATTTTATTGTTAATCAGTTAATCTGTTAATGTCTATAGAATTTGGGATTCCAGGAAAGCAGTGAGTTCTCCAAAATGCAGAGGGCCCTGGAGAAGAGAGAGGGATAATTTTGCATAAAGCATTATTTGTGGGATATCAGAGATTTAACTTACTGTGTTTACGTTTTTCTTTGTCTTTCCTGTCTGTCTGTCTTGCTCTGTCTTTATACTTTGGTAATTTTGCTTTGAATGTGTTCTGTTTTTCCTTTGTAATTCTGGGCTTCTGAAAGAGGGTGAAAGCATTCAGTCATTGTTAATGCAAGTGGAAGATCAGACAAAAGATCTATTGGAGAACTTTTGTTTGATCTTCATAGTTTGGTTATGAGATAAAATATGGGCTACTAAGAACATATGGCAAACATATTTTAAATTCCAGAGATGCCGTGTGGTGGGTATTTTAACTAAGGATTTGTTTTCTTTGATAGCATTGCAGAAACAATGAATGTTCCCCCAGACTACACATTTGGAGCTTGTCTCCGTCCTGAGGAGTATGGTAAATATACACACTTTCTCTGTAAAAAACCCCAAACAGCAACAAAATCCCTGCAAAGTTACACGGTTAAGCTCACCATCTCCTTATTTCAAAAACTTCTAATTTTAAAGGCTTAAAATGTTGCATTAACATTAATGGGAAAAGTATATAACAGAAATTTTTTTTTCATATTGTGTTTGAAATAGGTACAGTTGGAAGCCCTTGTAATGAGTACTGTAAGTGTAGTTAAGGCTTTGACTTTTATTTAAGAAAAATAAATATGGCTTATATTAAACAAGCCAAAGTGAAATGGAGCAGCTTTTTAATGAAGTCGGATATTGTCCTAGGTCCTAACTTCTCAAAGTGTGGTCTGCAGACTGCCAGTATTGGCATCCCCTGGGAGCATCTTAGAAATACAGAATCTCAGGCCCCATCCCAGAATTATTGAATCAGAAACTGCATTTTAACTGTATTTCCGGGTGAACTGTAAGCACATTCAAATATGAGAAAGCACTGTACTCTACAACCACATAATTAAGAACCACTCTTTTCCTACCAGCCAGCCAGCTAGCCAGTGAGCTAATCAGTCAATCAATACATAAAGTAGCAGAAGAAACTTACTTGTATTTTGTCTCTATTTCTAGGCAATCTAAATAGCAGATACCCAAAGGGAAAAATATGCTACAGCTTATCAGGATTGGGCTGTGTATCAGTGGTTCTCAAAACATGGGCTGCAGACTACCTGCATTAAAATCATCCAGGGAGTTTATTAAATCTGCACATTCCTGGGACCCATGCTCTAGATATTCTGATTCAGTAGGTTCTTATATACATTAAGGTTTAAGAACCACTATGAAAAATGTTTTAGCTAAAGTCCACTCATTGATAAATAGAATAAATATTTATTGAGCTTTTACAAGACAGTGGTTTGGAGCATCATTAATTACTACATTAGGAAATTGTATTTGGGTTCTGTTTTTACACAAACTACTAATGGATGCCTATCCATCTTAGAGGCTTTGATATCTTTTGAAGAGGGTAAGGGATAATTAGGAAACCATCAATTAGCTTGAAAAAGAAGTAGGTAATCATGGTAAATTCTGCCTGTTTGAGGGCAAGCTTCATGCTGGTGGGTGCTGTGTCTTGCTGTCTGTTGGATCCTCAGGGTCCAGCACATAGGACATCTTTCACCAATATTTATAGCATGAATTGATGAATTAAAAGAATAGGAGAAAGCTGAGAGTCCTGGCAGGAAGATGGGAGGTGTGTGTAGGCTGGGGAAAATGAACAGAGGCAGGAGGTCTCCTCTGGTGATATCCACCAAGCTGCCACATCTGGAGCAGCATGGTCAACTCTAGTTGGGGTGTGGGTCAGGACTGTCTTAGTTAATGGAGCTATGAAGGGAGGCAGGCCTCCAGTGCTGGTGGTGGCATGAGTGGAAGCAAGGCTGAGAAATGGGAACTTGGTATGCAGACTGACAGCCAACTGGAAACTTACATAGGAGAGAGTAGATAATTTGAGTTTGATTTTTACAAGGCTCTCCCAGTTTAGTCAGTTTCAAGGCACGCTGAGTGGTCCCCACCTGAACTCAGCCCTAGCTTTCAGATCCTCAGCATTGTAGACAAATGGCCAAGGGGTAGTCAAGCAAGGACTTCACTGTCTAAGGAAAATAATTCACAGCTGAGTGCGGTTGGTGATGTCCACACAAAATTCATTTTTTTTAGATTTTCTTCTTGAGCAGAGAGGTAACATAAAACAGAAATATTAATTTTTATCAATTAATTTATGTACTTTTCTTTATAGTACATAAGGATTTTCTGACATGCTGCATAATCATGTCAGAGTTAGATGATCCTTTCATTCACAGAGGTTGCTAGATCTCTCTCACTCTCTTTTTTTAAAAGATAGAAATAATATAGAAAGACTTTAAACTTATGTAAAAAACTTTTTTCTGTCTTC
Organism: Mandrillus leucophaeus; assembly: GCF_000951045.1. Lineage (NCBI taxonomy): Eukaryota > Metazoa > Chordata > Mammalia > Primates > Cercopithecidae > Mandrillus > Mandrillus leucophaeus. The sequence continues at coordinate 1,064,631 of NW_012109175.1, forward strand.
AATAGGAGTTGGTGATCTCATCCATAATAGACTTCCGGGTGAATATCTTCGAGGCAAGGATAGACAGCGAGCCCTAATTGCAGCAGTTCGGCATCACTTGAAGAAAGTTAATTACCAAAAATTTGACACTTTGCTGGCAGCCTTCAGGCACTATGACAAGGCCAGTAATGGGGGAGAGCTTTTTGGTAATGCATGGGCTTACAGATCCCAGCAGTTTGATGTAGATCAGGGGTCAGCAAACTATAGCCTGTGGGCCAAATCCGGCCCACTGTTTGTTTGCATAAGTAAAGTTTTACTGGAACACAATCATGCCTGTGTTGTTTTTAGTATTGTCTGTGGCTGCTTTTGCACTATGAATGCAGAGTTAGGTAGTAGCAACAAAAACTGTATGACCTTCAAAACCTAAAATATTTACTATTTGCCCCTTAACAGAAGACGTTTGCTGACCCCTTTTGTAGATTATTGGTTGTCAAAGTGTGGTTCCACTACCACCATCATCATCACGTGGGAACTTGTTAGAAACGCACATTACAAGGCCCATTTCAGAAAATACTGAGTTTAGGAACTCTGGGGTGGGGCCCAGCAATTTTAGCAAGCACTCTAGTGATTCTGATGCACATTCAAGTTTGAGAATCACTGTTACGGATTATTAAACTGCAGTGTGCTGGGAGCGAGGGGCAGTGGGTAGCACTAGGGATCCCTGGGGAAGACTTGACCATCTATACCTAAATCTGAATTTGCACACAGAGTACCTGCATTCTAGGTCCAAGTCAAGCTTAGAATGTCTTTTCCCTGGGAGCACGGTGTGGCTTTAGTTTTGAGAGTATGAGATATTCAGTGTTCAAGCTACCCTAAATTTTATTGTTTGAGAAAATCAGATCAATCTAGGGCTACGTAGTTACCTCGCACCATTTTAGGCCATCATAGAATTGCTTTTACCAAGTTGCACTGCCTTTAGCTTATGCTAAGGAGCACTATAAGAAACTGCCATTGAAACTTGGTATATTTTTTGTTAGTATGCCCATGAGGCTTTTATTTTGGTCAGATGCATCCTCTTTATAAGCAACTCAGTCTTGACAAAGGAAATAATTGCACTTCATCTAAGTATCTGACGAATGGTTTTTATCTCATGGATAGCATATATTTTGTATTGATTATGCACACCTTTTTACTTTGGTTACCAGGAAGCTTGGAGCCAACTCAATAAATAGTGGTAGTGACATGAATAAGAGAAACTGTCACAATACGTGGTGTCCTGCTTTTAAGAATTTTTCATTTTAAATGTAATTAAAGAAAAGATGATCATCTTAATAGCTGTTGATTATCTAAGTAAATCACCAGGCACATTCCTTATGATAAATTAAGCAGGGAGGAAATTACTGAGAATTATTTAATGCTGATATGCCTTATATATATATAAATTTTATAAATGTTTTAAAAATTTTT
>NW_012109175.1:1066162-1077826 GCF_000951045.1 Mandrillus leucophaeus
ATCCAAGTACTTTTTTTTATTTTTTGAAATGAAGTCTCCCTCTTGTTCCCCAGGCTGGAGTGCAATGGCATGATCTTGGCTCACTGCAACCTCTGCCTCCTGGGTTCAAGGGATTCTCCTGCTCCAGCCTCCCAAGTAGCTGGGATTGCAGGCGCCCACCACCACGCCCAGCTAATTTTGTATTTTTAGTAGAGACGGGGTTTCACCATGTTGGCCAGGCCGGTCACCTCCTGACCTCAGGTGATCTGCCTGCCTCGGCCTCCCAAAGTGTTGGGATTACAGGCGTGAGCCACTGCGCCCGGCCTTGATATACTTTTTAAATTGTTAATATGCACAATGTAGCATTCAGTGTCCATAAGGAGCTTTTTTTCTGAAAGGGTAATAAGATGTGGGTCTAGTACAGCTGTAGGTTAATTTTTGATTTTTTAAATCTTATATTATTGGGTGCCACATTTAATTTAATGGAAAAACAAAACACCACGGAGCAAATAAACTATGATTTTCTAAATGAATCTTCTTGGCTTATGAAATTAATTCTGTTATTTATTGAATACCCATAGTACATCAAGCATTATTCCAGATAATGTGTAGGCATTCCATATAGGGAACGGAAAATCTAGAGGAAGAGTTACACATGGGGTAGCAGTAGTGTGCTAGAATTGGCTTGGGAGAGCATACTGTTCAGTTTGCAGGAAGCTTACAAGCCAGTTGACAACACAATGGTAGCTAGAAATTACCATGATGAGAGTATGAACACCATGGAAAGCAGCACCTGCTACAAATCAGGGCTTTCTTCCACCACACTGCCAAAGAGCCAGTTGTTGAACATATGTAACACAACACTGAAGTAGAGTGAGGCCCAAGTACTATGATAAACTCAGAATTGCAATCAGGGATTTTGGCTCTTAGCTGTCATAGGCTATGTAATTCATAACAGATGTTCTTAGCAATGCAAGTCAGCTGATGATTTTCTTTTTTAATTAATTGTCTAATTAAGCATGTGTAGATTTGTGCTCACTTAAGCAGCACATTTGTTGTCAATATGTAAACATTGTTAACTTAAAACTAGAATAGTTTCCTAAAATACATTTTGCTCCCAGGTTATAGGGTTCTCAGTTAAGTCCAATAATTGTGTATAGTCCTTGTTTTTGGAGGGGCTGCATGAGGTCAGTAAGTCCAACTTCCTGTCTGTCCATGCCACCAGCTGATGGTATTTGCTCCCCTTGTGGAATGACTGCACTGGGGCTGGGGAAGATACCCAAAGGTGTTCAGTGTGGAGGTGCAGTAACTAGGGTCATTCTCTGCTGTTTCCAATAGATTTCTCGGTAAAGTTGAGGTAGATGTCTTTTAAATTGTGGTCAGAACTGCCTGGCAGTCAGTTAAAACTAAGGTGTCACCAACGGTTTGAGAGAGCTGCACCAAGGCATTTTCCCTTATGATGCAGTCTTCAGGAGTGGGCTGAAAATCAGAATATCATGGTGTCCCTCGCCCCCCTGAACATCCTGGTGTTCTCTCTCCAAGAGCTTGGTTGCTGCTCTCCCCCGATTGCTACAAAATCAGGGTATCTCATTCCAGTAGCTATAACTTCACCTTTTTCCTATTTATCTCCTATTTTCACCTAGAACCTTTGTCTGGAAAGGTCAGGCATAAAAGAGAATAAAACAGATCTCTGGAAATTTTCTAAGAAATCCCTGGTCCCTGTTATACCTGACCTTTACAAACAAAAGGTCTAGGTGAAAATAGAGAATATGGGCTGGGCATGGTGGCTCACGCCTGTAATCCTAGCACTTTGGGAGGCTGATCACCTGAGGTCATGAGTTCGAGACCATACTGACCAACATGGTGAAACCCCATCTCTACTAAAAATACAAAAATTAGTCGGGTATGGTAGCACATGCCTGTAATCCCAGCTACTCGGGAAGCTGACGCAGGAGATTGCTTGAACTTGGGATGCGGAGGTTGCAGTGAGCTGAGATCATACCACTGCACTCCAGCCTAGGCGACAAAGTGAGACTCCATCTAAAAAAAAAAAAAAAAGAAAATAGAGAATATGATTGGGAAAAAAGTGAAGTTACAACTACTGGGATGGAACATACTGATTTTATTTTATTATTTTATTTTATTTTATTTTACTTATTTATTTATTTTTTTTTTTTGAGAGGGAGTCTCGCGCTGTCGCCCAGGCTGGAGTGCAGTGGCCGGATCTCAGCTCACTGCAAGCTCCGCCTCCCGGGTTTGCGCCATTCTCCTGCCTCAGCCTCCCGAGTAGCTGGGACTACAGGCGCCCGCCACCTCGCCTGGCTATTTTTTTTTTTTTTGTATTTTTTTAGTAGAGACGGGGTTTCACTGTGTTAGCCAGGATGGTCTCGATCTCCTGACCTCGTGATCCTCCCGTCTTGGCCTCCCAAAGTGCTGGGATTACAGGCTTGAGCCACCGCGCCCGGCCTTATTATTTTATTTTATTTTAGAGACGGAGGTCTTACTCTGTTGCTCAGGTTGGAGTGCAGTGGCACCATCATAGCTCACTGCAGCCTTGAACTCTGAGCCATAAGTGATCCTCCTGCCTCAGCCTCCCATGTTGCTGGGATTACAGATGTAAGCTACTGCTCCCAGCTCTCATGCTGATTTTTGAGAGGTATACTCAACCAAGTGGTTATTATCCTATGATCAAGGACTGTCAACCCAACAAGAAAATCAGGTGGCTGAAATAGAATTAACTTTGAACCTCCTAGAATCCTTTTTATGCCTGGTTGCTACCAAAAGGGTGGACCAACCCTACTGGCACGGGATTGCTGTTAGGGGGAGAAAAGATGCACCATGTCCAGGAATGGTCATGGCAGTAACCCCAATTTTCAAAAGAAGTCTTTATAACCCCTGTCCCTTTTATTCTGATTATTATTCAGGAAGCAGCTGAGATAGAATGCGTCCTTTCTGGGAACAGCTGCATTGAGTGACCAAACAGCTTTACTAAAATGTGGGCACTAGGAGCTGGTTGAGAAGGCCATTCCAATGCTCAATAATACCATATGACAACGCATGGTAGGGAGTAAGAAAGGTTCATTGAATACCTTGACTGATAGCTCATTGCTGAATAGCTTTTGTGCTGCTATAGGGTGCACCCCACTGATGGACTGAAAATGTTCCAGAAAGCAAAATGCATAACCCAGATTAACTTAACTTTATGGGTCCTACTGCTGGGACTAGAGCCATCTGGTTGGACTGGAACGGCAATTCCATAATTTGAATAAGTGTCAATATTGGTGTGGCACCACTGATAGCTCTGAGCGGGGAGGGGTCAGAGGTTCACTATAGTCAGTCTGTCAGGAGGACGAGGGAGATCCCTATGTGGGATGTGTCCTCTCTCACCACGAGACAAATGAGTCAACTTCTGGCAGTCACAAGTTTGGCATGTCGTGGTGGCTTCTGCATTAGAAGCATAGAGTCCTTTGCCTTGTGCCCTGTGCGTAATGGGGGTCTGTTGCCACGTATGTACAGGCAGCAATGTTGGCAATCTGCATGGTTCAGGCTTCATCAGCAACTTGATTCCCATTATTGCCATGCTTATGGTGAGTATCTACATGAACTACCCAGATAGTTCAATCACTAGCCATAATTTTTATCCTGTAGTTTGCAGTCCCTTAAGGGGGTGTCTTCAATCTGCTAGTCTATTGTTTTCCAAGTGGCAAATCAAACAGGTAGGCCACAGTCAACAGCCCGAGAGTCAGTAAAAATATAACAGGTTTATCAAGGGGAGTACTGGCCAGAGCCGTGAGAATGGCCTTTAGTTTAGCTCAGTGAAGACCACCAGGTTTCAGCTTAGCCAAATTATAAGTGAACCAGGCGCAGGCATTTAGAGGAGGTTCTGTGAATTGAGGGCCCTCTTGAGCCAGTGGCTTTGCTTCAGGTGACAGAGTGTTGAATAAGTATTGTTTTTTTTTTTTTCTAAGGGATCACTTCTCAACTGAGTGTTGTGGCTCACATCTACAATTCTAGCATTTTGGGAGGCTGAGGCAGGAGGATAGTTTGAGGCTGGGAGTTTGAAACTGGCCTGGGTAACATAGTGAGACCCCCATCTCTACAAGTAAACAAAAATAATTAGCCAGGAGGGTTAGCGCCAGCTACTCAGTAGGCTGAGGCAGGAGGATCACCTGAGCCCAGGAGTTTGAGGCTACAGTGAATTATGATCATGCCACTGCACTCCAGTCTGGACAACAGATTGACAACCTGTCTCAGGAGCAGCAGCAGCAGCAGCAGCAATAACAACAAAAATATTGCTGCCCTTTTACACGTAAAGCTGAGATGTTACTGGAGTTGGGCTGGCTGTATTCTTGAATATGCCATTTCCATTTGACATAGAGGCTTGTTTGCTCCTTTTTCTTTCTGTTAGTCATTGAGTCCAAGTTGGCCCACCTCAAAATGATTATCGGCTGGCGAGTCAGAAGGCCTCCATGGGTCTAGTGTTCGATTTCCAGAAGAGCTCAGTGACAGGCTAATAGCCGCTTTTCAAAACAGGTCTACCTGGTAACTAAGTTAGGGAGGCGATGAGTTCTAAACTTCATGGTGCACCTCCAAGTGAAGGTTGCCTTTCTTTTCCAGAGGCTCTAATTGGCAAAACCACCAGTTATAGACTCATAACTCAAAGGAGTCATTAGGGCTGTGGGGTCCCAAAGGTACTAACAATTGTCTATACATGGCTCTTCTTGATCAGGATAATCCCCTCTGTCACGTATGAACATTCACTATACAGACATGGAAAGCATCAATACCAATTAAACATTCAGCCTGGGAAGCCACTGCAATAATACATTGTTATCTTTAATTCGTCTCTGCAACCTCTGCCCAAACCCCATTAAATGAATTCGGACATCCTTCCCTACCACCCTCTCCCAGCACTGGCTATGATGACGATTTCCGGAACTGTATCCAAACCATAAAAATGTGAGAATCTCACCCCACTGAACAGATGCATCCCTCTTGAAGACCTGGAGCCCTTGGTCCTACTTCTAATCATCTTTCTTCCTAAAGCAGTTGAGATCAGGGCTTGTGGGAGGGAGGGATTAAGGGTGCAGAGGGAGAGAATGGCTTTGCACCAGTAAATAAGAAATATTTACTTTGATTTTGAGTGGCGTGATGGTGGCATGGTAGCTCCATGAAACAAATCACCAGTGTTCTCAGTGTGCACAAAGCCCTGCGTATTAGGCAGTAAGTTATCATTGACAGCATCTGTTTTCAGTTTTGGAGCTCTCTTGAGTCAATGGCCACATCCCACATTGCTTTTCAGCTAGGGATGAGTGTGGGTTTGCATTTTGGTTGTAGTAGATACTTTTGTTTGTTTGTTTTTGAGACGGAGTTTCGCTCTTGTTGCCCAGTCTGGAGTGCAATGGCGTGATCTCGGCTCACTGCAACCTCCGCCTCCTGGGTTCAAGCGATTCTCCTGCCTCAGCCTCCTGAGTAGCTAGGATTACAGGCATGCACCACCATGCCCGGCTAATTTTGTATTTTCAGTAGAGACAGGGTTTCTCCATGTTGGTCAGGCTTCCAAAGTGCTGGGATTACAGGCGTGAGCCACTGCGCCCGGCCTGTAGTAGAGACTTTTATAAAGGAGTCTACTTTAATCCAGGGCATTTGCAGCTCTATTGTCAAGACCATATGTTTTAAGTTCTCATTCTGTTTGAATACAACGGTTAAGTAGGGAAGTTTTCCAGGGCTGTGGGTCTGACTGCAAGAATTTATAATTCATCAAGTCAGTTTCTCATTCTCCAGGGGATTGCCTCCATCAGCATTGTAAATCCAGTCCTGGGCAGTAAGAGCTTAAATACTATGCAGTGACTCATTTATGATTTCTCTTGGGAGTTATTTCCTCTCAGGGAAGTCTCTCCGTGGGGGCCAAAGCTCCCATATAGCAGCCAGAATCCACTGCAGAAACAAACAAGAAAACTGGGACCTTGCCATCATCTCTGAATGGGTTTAAGGTTGGCTTGATAGACTGTAGGAGGGGCTGAGTGCTAAGATGTCCCAGTTGTTAACATTCTTCCTTAACAAGCATTGTGTGCTCTGCCCCTTCATCTCCCAAGTGAATCAGCCAGTTTCTGCTGAGAGCCCTTATACGTTTCCCTCTGTTCATACTCAGTGTGGGTACTTCTGCCTTTAAATGCTTCCCTCCACCCTCTTCCCCCTACTTACCAGGATGAATCTTCGTGTTACTTGTTACAGTGGGGCTGACCATCAGATTGGGAGCATGTCCCTCTTGCCCATCGGAGTGTTATCAAAACCAGACAACTGTCTTTGAACCCACCTCCGTGAACTTGTCCTGCAACTATCTCCCCAATTTCTCCTCAATAACAGGCAGTGAAATGAAGGACCATTTATTGCCAGGTGAAAACACAGAAGGTGTTAAAAACTTTGTAAGGATAAACAATTGTAGAGAGCTGTCAAAAGTACACACCCATTGGTCACATGAAACGTCAAGCCCTTATGGTAACACTGCTCTACCACGGTCTAAACAGCATATTTGACTCCTCTTCTGTGAAAATTGGGACAACTTTGAATGTATGTGATGAAACAGTTTTTTTCTTAAACTAAATAATGTTGCCCACTCTGCTCTTGAAGACAACTCCCATTTTCTGTTCTTTTGCTTCCTGTATAACAGAAGGGAGATGGGATGATAGATAAAGCCGAGCTGCAGGAAGCTTGTGACCAGGCCAACTTGAGTTTAGATGACAAGCTCCTGGACCAGCTATTTGACTACTGTGATGTGGATAATGATGGCTTCATTAACTATCTGGAATTTGCAAATTTTCTTAACTGGAAAGACAAAATGCTGCTTAAAGAGTATGAAGAGAGGGTCATTATTAAAGGTATTTAATTCTTGAAGGTTTGATGAATTATTTTTTCAAAATAATTGAAAGTTTATTATTATTATTTTTAATACAGACGAGGTCTCACTATGTTGCCCAGGCTGGTCTCAAACCCCTGGGTTCAAGGGATTCTCTTGCTTTGGCCTCCCAAAGGGCTGGGATTATTGGTGTGAGCCAGCATGCTTAGCCATTTACTGAATTCTTAAATAGACTTCTGTATTTTAATTTTGCTAGGAGCTCAGCTATATTCAACTTTAATATTATATGAAAAATAAAAATATACACATATACATAGTGTTTATTTGCTTGTTTGTGCATAGACTATCTGTGGTAGTGTAGGAAAGAATCAATAACACTTATTATTTCCAGGAAGAGGCAGTTGGATGGCTGAGGGAGAGGGTGGCAATGAGAGTCACTTTTTAACCTATGTTTTTGTATCTTTTGAGTTTGGAACCATGTGTTATTTATTCGAAAATATTAAAAGCACAAAACTTACACTGAAGCTCAAAATATGAAAGACAGTTTCTCAGAAACCTGTTTAAAAACGATTATCTGAGTAATTAGTTCCCTTTCCCCGGAAACACAGAATTTGACACAAAATTAGATTTTAAAAATTTTGTATAAAAAGGAAAAACAGCATAATCTTTACTTTTGATTCAAATATTATGATGTTGACATCAAGCTTGTCCAACCCGTGGTTCAAGACAGCTTTGAATGCTGCCCGACACACATTTGTAAACTTTCTTAAAACGCTGTGAGTTTTTTTGCAGTTTTTTTTTAAGCTCATCAGCTGTCCTTACTGTTAATGTATTTTATGTGTGGCCCAAGACAAGTCTTCTTCTTCCAGTGAGGCCCAGGGAAGGCAAATGGTTGGTTACCTCTGGCCTACACTTTATCTTCTTGTATCATTACATGTATAGATATACATATATACATACGCGTATATGTACATATTTTAAGCATGTCTAAAGTAACACTGAACGTACTATATAAGGCTTTTTAAAATTTAGCTTTCACATTTCTCTTCTTCTCTCTTTTTTTTTTTTTTTTTTTTTGACAGGGTCTTGCTCTGTGACCCAGGCTGGAGTGCAGTGGTGTGATCTTGGCTCACTGCACTCTCTGCCTCCCGGGCTCAAGTGATTCTCGTGCCTCAGCCTCCAGAGTAGCTGGGATTACGGGAGGTGCGTGCCACCATGGCTGGCTAATTTTTTGTATTTTTAGCAGAGACAGGGTTTCACCATGTTGCCTAGGCTGGCCTTGAACTCCTGGCCTCAACTGATCCTCCTGTCTTGGCCTCCCAAAGTGCTAGGATGACCGACATGAGCCAACATGCCCAGCCAGCTTTCGTATTTCTAAGGAATGAAGAAATGCTTTTTTGGTTTCTATGAACTACATTTCAGTTCCCTCATGCTGATGCATTATGATTTACTAAGCCATTTCTTCACTCTCTGAAATTTAGGCTGTTTCTAGATATTTTAAAAGTAATATGCATAATGTTATAAGGATCATATCTCAAAAAGCTTTTTATTTCTCATTTCTTATGACTGCTATTATTGTCTCAGAAGTAACTCTATTTTCATTTTGCTTTTCTAAATGATTTTACTGATTTGCAATTTTATCAGCTAAGTCTGTGAGGTTTTACTCCAATCTCGCTACCATTGAGTGTTATTTCAAACATTCTTACATTCTTGTACTTTAGTTGCTTTATAATAATACCTTATTTGCCTTACCTTTTTTTTTTTATTTTTTTATTTTGTTGATACAATGTCTCACTCTACTTGCCCAGGCTGGAGTGCAGTGGTGCAATCATAGCTGACTGCAGCCTTGAACTCCTGGGCTCAGGTGATTCTCCTGCCTCAGCCTCTTGAGTGGCTGTGTTGCCCATGCTGGTTGTGAACTCCTGGCTTGAGGGATCTTCCCTCCTCGGCCTCCCAATATGCTGGGATTACAGGCATGAGCTACTGCACCCGGCCTACCCTAATTTATGTATCTCAATTATTAGAGGTTCAACTTTCTAAAAAGATGTTTACATTTTTATTTCCTCTTGGGATGTCTCTTTTCTAAAAAGTGGAGATAACTACTATTTTCACTTTTACTCTTGAGTCATGCCTTTCTGTGAAGTCAAAACCAAATTTTGGTCTCTCCTGATGATGCGAGCCCTTATGGGTTAGCCTTTCTATTCTATCCACTAGGAAAGCATCAGAATCTTCCCTACCTAATGAAGCTTTTTATAGAAAACAGTTCTACTCTGACTCTTTCATAAACGGGCTGACAGAGCTTCCTTCTTGGCACAACTCATGAAGTAATGGTAGAACGAAAAGCTTATTTCAGACCAGATAATTCTTCGAATTGTTTCTGGTTTTTGGATCCTAATTTCTTCAGCCATTTTCAATAGAGTTTTTGAGGATTTTCATCTTCTATGATTTTAGGGTAGAAACTGTTAAGTTTGTGGTCACTAGGTCTAGAGGGGGCCCAGGAATGTTCTGCCAAAATTTTTCTGATATCAAATTCTATCTTACTGTTGACTTTTGGAGAAAAGTGGGTAAGTAATCTTTCAATTTTTTTGAGAAATTCTTTTTCAAACTTTGTCCAGATTTCCACTTTTGGTGAGGTGGAGGATTAGAGGATCTGGAACAGTAGTCCTGAGCATTTTCATAACAGCCGTTGGCAGGAACTGAGTGTGGGGAGAGGTGGGGTTGTGGGGAGGAATGAGTTCTTCAGAGAGGTAAGTCTTTTCCAGTTTGCCAGGGTATCCACCCTTCTCTAATACCAGCAGGCCACTTGCCTTTGCAACCCTTACTTGGGCTCTCCCAGAACCTTTAGAATTTTTCTGAAGATGGAAACACCACAGCGCTCTCTAGTGGTACATATGTAGTAACCAGATCGGAAAAAGATTGCAGGAATTTATTCCTAAATTGCAGAATTGACTCAGCAAAGCAAATCCGCAAAAGAGGACAGAGTCTTACAACTTCAGTTCTATCTCAGGGTTTTCTTTTGTGCACTAACTTGTCAGGAATTAGTTGTAGAAACAGTTCTTGAGCTCACAGTGAGTTCTTACCATCTCTCTCGAAGTTGCAACGCACGCTCCCCCCAGTCAAGTAGGTGTGGAATTTTCAACTACAAGCATGTCTTGTCTTATTTCTCCCTAGGGCATAGTGCTAGGAAAAACTCTGTAGTTCAAGTTAAATATTAAAATACACTTTTTTTTTTTTTTTTTTTTAGACGAAGTCTCACTCTTGTCCCCCAGGCTGGAGTGCAATGGCGCAATCTCGGCTTACTGCAACCTCCGCCTCCCGGATTCAAGCGATTGTCCTGTCTTAGCCTCCCGAGTAGCTGGGATTACAGGCGCTCGCCACCACGTCCGGCTAATTTTTATATTTTTAGTAGAGAAGGGGTTTCATCATGTTGGCCAGGCTGGTCTCGAACTCCTGACTTCAGGTGATCTGCCCGCCTCGGCCTCCCAAAGTGTTGGGATTACAGGTGTGAGCCACCTTGCCCACCTGCTCTATTTTTTTTTTTTTTAAGAAAAGAAATGAACGAATTCTATGTTTACATTTGGTCTCTCATATTTCAAAGCTTTATTCTAGAATAAAGTGAGTGGAGTGGCAGAAGAAAACATTAGGCCATGTTCAGATTTCCTGGTGTATGACATTGGCCTGAACTTACTCTTCCACAGTTAGGTGCTGGGAGGGGTCATGCCAGCTGTTTCCATTTGCAAGAGGAAACTAGATGGGAAAACTTATCCTGTTGCAGAGCAGCAAGCACTAAGTAGTAATGTATTCCTGCATTTTTTCTTTCCTTTTTTTTTTTTTCTTAAAGGTAGAAAACCAGATTGTGTAAACCCTACTGAGGCTAATGTTGAAGAACCTGAACCAGCTCTCCTCATAAAGCCAGAAGATATTGTCTTAAAAGAACCAGGGAGCACAGAAAAGACTCTTCGGACACTTCTGAGACCAACTGATAAAGTTTCCAACTACTATAAGACAACTTCTTCTGAGATCAATGCAGTTGTAGGAGCCGTTCCTGCTACTTGTATGTCACTTATTTGTCAAGTTTTAAAAGCATCAACAAACGTGGAAGCAAACTGTCCTTTGTCCTTGCATTGTCCCCTGCCTTTCTCCTTAGACTAAGTTTCTTAAAGCCTTGTACCTTGCATTTAATTCGTATTCTAACTACCTGGGGAGGAGAGGCCCACATATAAATGTTGATTGAACTGAATTGCCAATGATGACCAAAGTAAAACGATTCTTTGCATATTAATGAAATGGAAACCATTATAGATCAGAACATCGAATGTTATACATCGTAGTAATTCAGATTCCACCAAGTATTAATATTAGATGATTTTAAAACCATATGATTCTTAGCTCCATACATATCTGCCTTCAAATATTTAAAGAACTTTTACATAACATTTCTCTGCATATTCATTCCCCATGTTAGTTTGCTGGGGCTGCTATATCACAGCACCACAAACCGGTGTCTTATCAGAATTTTATGGTCTCACAATTCTGGAGGCTTGAAATGCAAGGTGTCAGTAGGATTGGTTCCTCTGGTGGACTGTAAAGGAGAATCTGTCCATGCCTCTCCCCTGGTTTCTGATGATTTACTAGCAGTCTTTGGCACCACTTGGCTCCTTCAGCATCACCCTGATCTCTGCCTTCATCTTCACGTGGTGTTCTCCCCATTTGCTGTCTCTTATACACATCTAGAACATTCTTTTAACTAGGAAGTCATCCTTTATCCCACAATTCTAGGCAAAAAGTAAGAAGTCAAAGACCTGCTTGGAATAATAACGTTGACTTGA
>NW_012109175.1:1077876-1091667 GCF_000951045.1 Mandrillus leucophaeus
CGGTGTCTTATCAGAATTTTATGGTCTCACAATTCTGGAGGCTTGAAATGCAAGGTGTCAGTAGGATTGGTTCCTCTGGTGGACTGTAAAGGAGAATCTGTCCATGCCTCTCCCCTGGTTTCTGATGATTTACTAGCAGTCTTTGGCACCACTTGGCTCCTTCAGCATCACCCTGATCTCTGCCTTCATCTTCACGTGGTGTTCTCCCCATTTTCATGTCTGTGTCCACATTTCTCCGTTTTACAAGAACTCTAGCCATATTAGGTTAGGGGCCCACCATACTCCAGTGTGATGTCATCTTAATTAATTACACCTGAAATGACCTTATTTCCAAATAACGTCACACTCTGAGGTAGTGGAGGTTAGGACTTCACCATATATGTTTTGGGAGGAGACAATTCAACCTATAACATCCATATATCAATATGAAGCATGATGAATATTGGTGATTTAGAAAAACTATTTTATGTTGATCAAGATCACGTCATTGGAATAAGGACATGACTGAGGATTTACATATTTTTCTCAACTGGATTTTTATAGACATGCTATATATTCTAGAGTAATGAAATCTTGTTACTCTCTTTACACTGTGTTGTCCAGTAGAAATAAAATTGAAGTCATCTGTGCATTTACAAACTTTTTAGCATTAAAGAAAATCATGCTGGGCATGGTGGCTCATGCCTGTAATCCCAGCACCTTGGGAGGCCAAGGTGGGAGGATCACTTGAGGTGAGGAGTTCAAGACCAGCCTGGGCAACATAGTGAGACTCTGTCTCTACAAAAATTACAAAAATTAGCTGGCCATGGTGGCAAACTCCTGTAGTCTCAGCAACCTGGGAGGCTAAGGTGGGAGGATCACTTGAGTCCAGGAGTTCAAGGCTGCAGTGAGCTGTGATCAGGCCACTGCATTCTAACTTGGGTGACAGAGTGAGACTCTGTCTCAAAAAAGAAAAAGAAAAAGAAAAAAAAAAGCCATGTTAAAAAAAAAAGAAACAGGTGAAATTTATTTTAATACTATATATATTCAAAATATTATTTCAATAACTAATCAATATAAAAATTATTAAATATTTTGCTTTTTTGTACTAAAATGTTTGAATTTTACATTTGGATTACACCAAAATTCTTTCTAGCCACGTTTTAAGTGCTCAGTATGCACATGTGACTGGTGGCTGTGTTACACAGCTTTGTTTTAGAATGTCGGTTTTCTTTCCTCATCAATGACCTAGGTTACCCCATTTGTGGAGTTCCAACCATTCGATCTGACATTCCTGCTCCCCGAATTCGTCGCATCAGTGACAGAACTAATTATGGTGAAGAAGGTAGTGCGTATTCACTATTATATCCTACCATCTTTGCCCAGAAAGGAGTGTTTGAAAGAGACTTCTTCAAGACCAGATCAAAAGAAGAGGTATAACATATGAGCATACAAAAATGGAAATGTTTTATCTATCAACGACTACTATTTTAGACTTTTCAAAACTTGGGTTTTTATATTTACAAAAGTCTACAGGATCCCCAAGTATAGGATTCTTGATGAATAATGCTCAACTTGGTTGTGACATCTGGTACAATTCTTGAGGTAGAATTTAGACTGTGATAGGAATAGTAAATTCATATTGTGCATTCAATATGGTCCATGTAAAGAAGAAAAATATTTTTCTAAAACATTTGATACTATTCTAGTTGAGAAAAGGAACAGGATCAATCCCTTCCTTATGTAAGCATCCTGATGGCCTTGGGCCTCTAGAACTAAGAGTGGGCATGAAGATGGTCACTCTGCCACCCTTCTTGTCCACTGGTATCATATGTCTCAGATTATCTGTGACAAGCATTGATTTAAAATATTCTGTCTTGTTGCCACACCCCAGGTAGTCATACATCTGTCTTATTTATTTATTTATTTATTTATTTTTGACTCAGAAAACATGATGCCATATCCGAGATGATCCTCTTTGTAGATGGGTTATAAAGCCAGGGTTATAGAACCGGCTAGGTCTGAATAGCCACTGGGGTGCTGAGGGCTAGAGATTTATAGCAGTGCTCAGTTAGACTAGCCTGTCTACATCTGTGCTTATGGAAAGCAGGTGTAATTCAGGGAGTACTTGCTTCTTCAGAACCTTCATAGCTGGAGCTAGAAATGATATAGGAAAAGACATACGATGCCTTCTCAGACTTCAGATGAAGGATTGATGGCTTGGAAACTTATTAAATACTAACCAAATTAATGGCAGACGCATTCCAGCAATTCTTTCACATGGAGGCAGGGCAGAGAGGAAGGGGGGACAGAGGCTGATGCCTGGCTCCAAAGGAGGAACCCGGTATCCTTCCTGCGGATCGAAGAAGAAAACCTCCTGATTGTGTTTTCACTTCCCTCAATCACTCTAAAAGGCCTATGAAATAGAACTTTAGGGTTTCCAAAAGAAACAGAAATCTCCTGCTTGTTTCATAATGCCTAAACATTCTTTTAACTAGGAAGTCATCCTTTATCCCACAATTCTAGGCAAAAAGTAAGAAGTCAAAGACCTGCTTGGAATAATAACGTTGACTTGAGGATGGATAGATTTCAGTAGACGTGTTAGGTAGTCAGCATACTACTGACAGAATGCCAAACCACTGGAGCAAAGTTTCCCGAGGAGTAGGGGAGGAAGCAGAGGAGAAGGTAGGGGATGCTCAAGACTGAATCAAACCATTCCGGAGCTCACTCTGCAGGGGCCTTTTTAAACTACCTGTGGGTGGGGAACTACCAGCTATGCATAGGGTATTGTGTTTTTGCTTTATAGCTGCAGTTGCTAGCAGCTCTGCTCTTCTGAATTTCAGAATTTGATTTGTATTTGAATAGTACTTAATTTGTATTTAATTACACTAATTTCCCACAAGGGTACATCATTTCTAGGGGATTAATTGTTGAGATTCTGTTTAATAGATGTATTCGGCAACTATTTTATTTCTTTGGCTATTCGCTGTCTAACCTTTTCATTCCCCCCCCCTCCTTTTTTTTTCCTGAATACTTCATAGTAAATGCTGCTTCTTTTTAAGTTTAGTTTCATTTAAAAATTTTGTTTTCACATATTTTATTCCCACTACTAGTTCTTACTTTCTTTTCTGATATTTTTCTTAAGACATAAGAAGCATGTTTTTCCCCACCTTCATCTGTTTTAATAATTATCACTGTAGAGGGATTATTAGTAACCAAAGGTTGCTGGTTTTCAGTGTGCTCCGCTTTTAGTGTACTCTCTTAATCATGAGTACACTAGCTGTCTGCCATTTGCACACGTAGTTAAAGTTCCAACAGGCCAGTTAGATACATTTTATAAATGTTCGTATTATAAAGAATATAAAACTTGGCCACGCCTAGTGGCTCATGCCTGTAATCCCAGCACTTTGGGAGGCTAAGGTGGGTGGATCATCTGAGGTCGGGAGTTCAAGACCAGCCTGGCCACCATGGTGTAACTTCATCTCTACTAAAAATAGAAAAAAATTGACCAGGTGTGGTAGCACACACCTGTAATCCCAGCTACTCAGGAGGCTGATGCAGGAGAATCACTTGTACCCAGGAGGCAGAGGCTGCAGTGAGCCAAGATCACGCCACTGCACTCCAGCCTGGGCAACAGAGCGAGACTCTGTCTCAAAAATAAATAAATAAATAAATAAATAAACAAACAAAACTAATGTTCAAGTGGCTTAGGTGACATACACAAGACCAAAATGACAATAAATGATTGAAATGAAACTCAAACCTAGCAAGTCTTCTTTACTTTTTTCACCCTTTTTACTTGAATTTTGCTACCTCTCCTTAAAATAATGAGACATTTAAAGTTGAAAGTAACTTTATATATTGGCTAGTGTATTTGAACACCCTCATGTTTATAATAACAAAATTATTCCTGAGCTGACAGTATTAGAATTTTGATATTTCCTTATTTTTTTATATATATATATACACACACACACACACACACACACACACAAGCACATGCACACACACAAATATATACACACACATACTTTTTGGAAAAAATATCCATAGTCTTAGATATTATAAAGATATTTTTCATTACAAATTTTAAAACATATAAATAATGGCCTATTTATTTTAAATGCCTTTTTCTAGATTGCAGAGATATTGTGTAACATTGGTGTCAAGCTTTCTGATGAAGAATTTGAAAATGTATGGAATCTCGCATCAAAAAAGCATCACAGAGGAGAAGTTTGTGTTGAGAACATCAGAAATGTTCTAGATGAGCTGCGGCATGCAGACCGGATCAAGTGTAAAACACCCATGTGATATTTTTGGACTTCCTTCATTCAAGCAAAAGAATTATTAACTGTGTTTATCTAAAATGTTCAGTCCATTCTGGCTTTAGATATTACGTTAGAGTTTAGCAATCACAGTGGTAAGACTCATATGCCTGTATGTGTTGCTAATAAATTAGATTTTGGATTTTAAAATTTATTGTTTTCCATAAAGCGCCTAAGAGCTTGACAAGTGATTGAAGGGTTAACATGCAGCCCCAGCGAAGACATAGTGCAGAATGATATTAGAAGTTTTGTAGGCCTAAGAATTCCATCCATTTTAGTGGGCCGTCCGAATTTGTAGTGTGATTTGGGCTGCAGTTTCTGTCACAGGTGATTAAAATGTCATAACACACCAAGAGTAGAGAGATTCATGTTTGTGTAGTGGACTAAAAGCTGGCTCTTGTGCATGGAACTACAGGTGAATTTTTTTTTTTTTTGAGACAGAGTCTCACTCTGTTGTCCAGGCTGGAGTGCAGTGGTGCAATGTTGGCTCACTGCAACCTTCACCTCCTGGGTTCAAGCGATTCTCCTGCCTCAGCTTCCTGAGTAGCTGGGACTATAGGCACCCGCCACCATGCCAGGCTAATTTTTCATATTTTTCATAGAGATGGGGTTTCACCACGTTAGCCAGGCTGGTCTCGATCTCCTGACCTCGTGATCTGCCTCCCTCAGCCTCCCAAAGTGCTGGGATTACAGGCGTGAGCCACTGCGCCTGGCTACAGGTGAAAAATTTTAAGGAAAAAAAAAAAAGCAGTCTTAACTTCCTTACATTTCCTTTTTCATTGAAAAGTTACTTGTCTTTTAAAAACTAATTCTTTAAAAGAACAAATGAAGAATACAGCTAGAGGAGCTCTTTGCATATATTAAAAACCACAAATTTAAAGCTTTTAAGACAGCAAAAACAAGACAAAAGAAAACATTATAAGGTTTGGGGAATAAGCAATCTTTTCCAAATGATCTCTAAACTCATGCTTTCTTAACACATTTGGCTTAAGTCATTGAACTATGGTCAAGCAGGCATGGGGCCATTACCCCTAAGGGAGGAGGTAAGACATCATTCGGGATGGTCCTGATCCACTTTCCAAAATCTACTCTGAAAGTACCAATTGAGGTTCTGTTGTGTATCCTCCTCCTATCTCTGGTGGGTTCTTTATATTTTGTCCCCGGTAGGCTATAAAATGGGTCAGAACTGTACATTTTCAACTTCAAGGAAACTCCATTGACAAATAAAAAAGTTATCTTTTTATTCTATCTCGCATTCCAACTTATGCCCAACCACGTTGTCCAACATGGT
This sequence comes from Mandrillus leucophaeus, assembly GCF_000951045.1. Classification (NCBI taxonomy): domain Eukaryota; kingdom Metazoa; phylum Chordata; class Mammalia; order Primates; family Cercopithecidae; genus Mandrillus; species Mandrillus leucophaeus. The sequence goes on from NW_012109175.1 coordinate 1,083,472, forward strand.
GTATAAGGGATTCTACAATGAGAATTCTAGAATGAGAATAAATAAGATACGCTGGTAATAAAATGCCAGCATAAAGATGATAAACATGAAGATGATAAAATTTGAATAAACTTTCTAGTGTCAAATTCACAGGAATAAATAATACCTAAATGTTAAATTTCCCTGCCAGTTAAAATCTGAAGATAAAATTCAAAGTAATTCAAGACTGAAATCAAATTATCTAGTGTCCAGTGAGTTAAAAATCCAAGGAAATTATCTCTCCCTTTTTTCTGCTTCTACCGAATTTCAGCCAAGGTGTTTGGAAGACCTGGGGAGAGGTGTGGTTCCTTTAAGCAGCTGCGTCTCGAGCTGCTTCTCACTGGGAAGACAATAATTCCATCCTGGCTCTTAAAGTCATAGTCGCTTAACTGAAGCCTCGGCTGAGCTTCAATTTTAGGAAGTCAAAGATGTAACAAGATATACAAGATTTCACAGCTTCCACCAAATTTAGGAAATAAGCCAATGCTTAGCTCTGAAAGCAGTTATCTCAGAGCAATTTTCTCAGCAAAAATTGTGTTTCTACAACCCAGTATCTGTATGTCACCGAAGCCACAGAAGAAATTACATGGTATCTGAGTGAAGGAGGGAGATGGAGAAAATCTTGATTTGAGCCTTACCAAGATGCTCATATGTGTGCATTAGCTAGAATTTATGACCTATGGACTTAAACTAATTTGGGAGAAATGAAGTTAATTTTGATACTATGCATTTACTATATCTGGCCTAAAAATCTACTTTATGTATACTGTCTTCTCTTTTTGGGGCATGACATTTAAAACATTATTTCCTTCTTGCAATTTAGAAATTTTGGACAGCAGCCCAGTCATTACTATTATTATTATTATTATTATTATTTTTTGATATGGAGTCTCACTCTGTTGCCGTGGCTGGAGTGCAGTAGTGCGATCTCAGCTCACCTCTCCCTCCCAGGTTCAAGTGATTCTTGTGCCTCACAGGCGTGTGCCACCATGACGGGCTAATTTTTTGTATTTTTCGTAGGTATGGGGTTTCACTATATTGGCCAGGTTGGTCTTAAACTCCTGACCTCAGGTGATCCACCGCCTTGACCTCCCAAGGAGGTGGGATTACAGGTGTGAACTACTGTGCCTGGCTGGTCATTACTTTTTATTATGAAGTATCTCTCTTCCCCACTCAGCCTATTTTATACTTTTCATTATTCTTTGAGGTGCTAGGGACTGAATAGAGTGCAGGTGCCATTTAGCAGCCTATTGTCAATATTCTTTTCAAGTACACCCCTTCAATTCTGTGCCTAGGAGCTGCTTCCATTGCTTCTTGTTTTGGAATTGCCTAGGATTCAGAGACCTACCTCCTGTTAAGGTTTCTTCTGTGAGTTAAACCAGCTAGAATCAAAGTGGCACATGTGATGGAGGTGATCTTTGAGCCACACGAATTCCAGTTTAGCTGACTGAGGGGTTAGCTCCCTGCCCTGAATGCAGAATGGCTTTGGGGCAAGGGACCTAGTGCTGCTTATCTGGGTAAACCCGGTTTAAAAGTTTGAACCTTTTCTTTGGGAGGCCGAGGCGGGCAGATCACGAGGTCAGGAGATGGAGACCATCCTGGCTAACACAGTGAAACCCCGTCTCTACTAAATATACAAAAAACTAGCCGGGTGTGGTGGCGGGCCCCTGTAGTCCCAGCTACTCAGGAGGCTGAGGCAGGAGAATGGCGTGAACCCGAGAGGCGGAGCTTGCAGTGAGCTGAGATCGCGCCGCTGCACTCCAGCCTGGGCGATAGAGCCAGACTCTGTCTCTTATACACATCTAGATGTGTATAAGAGACAGGTCTAGAAGATTTGGATACATGGAAATACTCTCTTCTCTAAAATCAGATTTTTGCCTCAGTTACTTTTTACTGGGTCATGGCAGCCAGCCATTAGCTCAGATCACTGCCATCCACAGAGTATGCCTAGTGCTCTAGCTGCAATTTACAGTTAAGTTGGAGCAGGCAGCACCCAGAGGTCTCCTATGCCTATTATAGGCCTGCTGGCTGGCATTGGCTGCTAGATGTCTGCCTGAGAACTTCACCAAAGCCCTCTTGGATCTTTTTGAAGGTTGTCTCTCCTAATGTCTGAGCAATTGGTAGCTTTCCAGCTTATCTTTCGTTAAGGCCAGCATCTCTGCTGTTTGCTTGATGCTATTTACATACACCGTCCTGTTACGGAAGAAGCAGCCTTCAACGTGTGAACCTAGCTACCATAGCCACAGTCATCCTTGAGTGCGGCTCAGCAAAAAGCCAGTGGTCTGTGAAACCAGATGCATTGCACCACATAGACTAAAAAAAAAAAAGTTGTATGTCTCAACATGGTGCTAAGGATGTTGCAAGGTGCATGATGCTAGCAACTTTTTTTTCACATAGAATATTACATCTTGTCATGTACATTTCTTACCTTTGGCTGTGTTAATAAAGTCTGAAGAACTGTAATTTCAATCAAGTTTCATGCTTCAGTGATTTCTAATTCATCATTTACTTTTTTTCTATTTGCTATACCTCCTTCCCAAATTGTATTACATCATATAAGTAATACTGATTTCTTGATTCCCATTTGCAAAAGTTGTAGTTCCTAGCATGATGCAGTCTTTCAGCCCTCATATTTTACTTAGTCAAACTGCAAAGTGCTTAGTAATTATAGATCACCAATCGGACCCCTCCTGAGAAGCAAACTGAGAGCATTAGATGTGAGTAATAAATTTGTCATTCACTGCACTTACAACCTTATAAAGACATCTAACCTTACAAAACTGTGTCTTTTGTATTTATAAAATGGAGATAATGGCTGCCTTTTCAACTTGTAAGTTTGTTTCAATGGTTATGGAGATAATGGATATATAAGTAACTAGCACCCATTTAGCTTAGTAAATATTAATCAAGGCGCCTAGTTTAGGTCTTGGCTCATCTCAGCCACTTCTAAGTAATAGTGTTTCTCCATCTATTTATAGAAGCATTGTATTGATCTCTTCTTGTTTTTTTTTCTCGTCTCTGTAATTCCTGTTTTTCTTAATTGGTTGTCCTTTGTTGATTTTGATAGATTTGACAATTCTCACTGACTTATTGCTATCACGGCATTTCTATCACTTGTTTCAGACTTTAAGCACAGCCTCTCATTCTATTTGTTTTTTAAGCATGCACACAATCTGCTAGGATTTTTATTGTGATTGCATTGAATCCACAGATCAATTTGGGGAAGTTGGCTTTTTTTTTTTTTAAACAATGTTTTGACTTCCAAACACTAAATATGGTACACGTATACATTTATTTAGCTTTTCTTTATTGCTTTTTAGTTTTCCATGTTGAGATATTGTACCTCTTGCATTAGATTTATTCCTAGGTATGTTTTTGATGTTGTGACAAATTTAAAAATTGCGTATCAATTTTTAAATAGGGTTATTGAGGTATCATCTACACACAGTAAAAAGGACCCTTTTTAGTGTGCAATTCTATGAGTGTTGACAAATGCATATGGATTGTGTAACTACCATCACAAACAAAATATAGGACTGTTCCATCACTCTCTAAAATTCTCTTGTGCTCTTTTGCAGTAAATATCTCTTCTTCCCCACCCCAGCCTCTCATAACCACGATCTGTTTTCTGTTCCTATTGTTTTGCCTTAAAAAGAAGCTCATATAAATGGAATCATGGAGTGTGTAGCCTTTTGAGACAGGCTTCTTTCACTCAGTACATGTTTTCAAGATACATCATGTGATTGCATGGGTTACACACATACATACATTCTTTTTATTGCTGAGTAGTATTTCACTGCATTGATATACTACAATTTGTTCATCTACTTACCATTTAAAGACGTTTGGGTTGCTTCAAATTTTGAGGAATTCTGAATAAAGCAGCTATGAACTCTCATGTATATGTTTGGTATGACCATAACTTTTCATTTCTCTTGAAAAAATACCTATCAGGTAGGATTGCTGGGCTATATGTTAACTTTATAAGAAATTAAAAGACTGTTTTCCAAAACAGCTGCATCGTTTTGCATTTTCACCAGCAATTCATGAGTATTCCAGTACATCCTTGCCAGCATGTGGTATTGTCACATATTATCAGTTAAAAAAATGTTTTAAGTCATTCTATAGGTATGCAATAATAGCACACAGTAGTTTTAATGTGCATTTCTGTAATGACTAATGATGTTGAATGTCTTTTCATAAGCTTATTGGCCATGCATGTGTCTTCTTTGGTAAAGTTTCTATCTTAGTATTTTGCCAATTTTTAAAATTGGCTTGTTTATTTTCCTATTACTGAGTTTTGAGAAATATTTATGTATTCTGGATACAAGTCATTTATCAGATATATGCTTTGCAGATATATTCTCCTGTCTTTAGCTTGGATTTTTATTTTCTTAACAGTGTCTTTCAAAGAATAGAAGTTTTAAATTTTGATGAAGCCCAATTTTTCATTATTTTCATTAATAGGTCATGATGTCTTCTCTATGAAAGATTAGCTTAATTCAAAATCTCATAGTTTTTTTGTGAATGTTGAGTTAGCACTATTTTTTGAAGCAGTTATTCTTATATTGAATTAATTGCCTTTGTACCTAGGCCATAAATCAATTGGTTATATTTGTATGAGTCTATTTATAGACTCGCTATTTTGTTCTATTGATTTATGTGTTTACACTTTCACCAATACCACACTGTCTTCATTACTATAACTTTAGAATACGTCTTAGAATCAGTGTGAATCCTCTTTGTTCTTTATTTGGAATTATTTTGGTTGTTCTAGTTACTTTGCTTTTATTAGTTTTAGAATTAACTAATGATTTGTTTTTAAATTAGATTTAGAATCAACTAATGACAGGGAAGGTAGCAGAGAGATAATGACCCAGGTTATATATACATTTGAAATAATGATGAAAGCTATACACACTATTATTTTAGAAAAATGCATATACACATATACTTTTGACCCTGTGATATTCAGTCACCGTATCTTCCATAGATAGATCTCTAGACCAGGTGAATACTCAAGTAGCTTCTAACTCCAAAATTTCAAATTTATCCTTAGGTAGATTTACTATCTGCCTCTGTCTCCCATCCATCCATCCATCCATCCATCCATCCATCCATCCACCCACCCACCCATTCGTGGGTGTGACTAATTGTTGCTCATCTGTGCTTTGGTTAAATATCCTTTTTGGGAGAATCTTGTTCTTTGAACGGCGTGTCTAAGAAACGTGATTTCCCATTTTGACGGTAGGGGGCACCCTAGCATTTCCAAACTTAGCGATGAACCTTAGCCAACTGTGTGAAATAGCAGCAGCTGAAAAGAGGATGTTAAGCTGGAAGAAGAAGTCTACCACAACACTTTGCAAAATCCAGGATGATTTATGCACTTTCTTTTTTAAAATTATTATTTAGTGGCAGTAATTAGGCTGAAAAGGCGCATTTTACACAGTACTAGTAACCTAGAGAGGAGGTTTGCTTGGATCATCAAGTGTCATCGCTCAGAGAAACAAGTAAAACAGTGTGAAATGGTCAGGTGAGATATAAATAAATATTCAAATATATCACCATGTTCTCACTTAAACTATGTTTCCATAGTGTTCAGGATAGTCTCGTTAATAGTAGAATATATTGAACCTATAAAATGTTTTAAAGTACTGTTTCCTAGCTCAGGCAAATAAACTTAATGCATTTTGTTCACAACATGGTTAACCAAGGAACTTGTTGGAAATATTACATGGGCCAATAAAGGGTAATTTTATTTTATGTAATAACCACTTATGAAAGCTCACCATGGCTTGACGTGAAGAGCTGGGCTAGTTAGAGGTTAACACCCCAGTCATAAACCAACAATGAGGATAGACTTGAAAGGCATTTCTTCTATTATAAAACATTTACAGTAATAACCCTGTAAAAAATAATGGGATCTATTTAAAGCTCATTTATTTCCCAGCTAAGTGGCAATTTCCCATCACTCAAAATGCTAATACTTCCTCCTGAAACCCTAGGGATAATCCAATTCATGTGTGTTCATTAAAAAAAAAACCTGGTTAAAATAAGCAGGTGATTCTGTTTTAATAATATCTGTACTGCCAGCAATAAGACAGACTCACTTGCAAATAAATATATCAACAAACAGATTTTCTTTAAAGCACATGGGGTCTCATATCATTCCCAAATTAGCCAATTAGCATGATGCTATTGGAAGAACTAATTAAAAAGTGCGTTTAGACTAAGAAATGTTTCCTGAGAGTAATCTGGAGCTTATAGCTCTTATTCCACCTGTAATTACTCTGCCAGATTTCCTACTCTGTATATAGAGGTGAACACACCTTCACCTGAGCAGAGGAGAAGTCTTTTTCATTCTCTCGGAGTAAATTATATATATTAATACCCTGAAGTGATTAACATACGCTTATCTTTTTAAAAAGGCACTCCCCATACCTAGTCTCTCAGTTGTTAGGTGGTGGTGAAGTAGTGATTTAGCCTGACTAAGAATGCTCTCTTTGTCCAGAGATTCAGCCTGTAGTTTGCCCCGTTAGAAATATTTTCGTGATTAGAATTTTTGGTCAGTGGTAAATTAATCAACTCCTGCAGTAAATATACCTATCTGAGTTACTGAGATTTACAAATAGACTAGCACATCCATTAATGAAAAAGAATAGCAAAAACTTAAAAAAGATTTACAGATATAAACATTTCGCTAGGAGGAAATGTGAATTGGGGACAATAGGGGATGAATAAATTTATATTTGATATCCTTTCAGTTAGTGTGTTTTAAATTTTAATGTGCATATAAATCACCTGTAGATCTTGTTAAAATGCAGATTCTGATTCAGTATGGCCAGGGTGGAGCCTGAGATTATGCATTTCCAAAGCTTCCAGGTGATATGATGCAGCTGCTCAGGGATCTCACTTTGAGGGACAAGGCTTTAAGCTTTGTAACATTTATGTGACTAAGCTCACAATTATTCACACTTGTGATGGTTAATAGTGAGCGTCAACTTGATTGGCTTGAAGGATACAAAGTATTGATCCTGGGTGTGTCTGTGAAGGTGTTGTCAAAAGAGATTAACCTTTGATCAGTGGGCTGGGAAAGGCAGATCCACCCTTAATCTGGTGGGTAAAATCAAATCAGCTGCCAGCAAATGTAAAGCAGGCAGAAAAACGTGAAAAGGAGAGATGGGCCTAGCCTCCCAGCCTACATCTTTCTCCCATGCTGGATGTTTCCTGAGCTCGAACATCGGACTCCAAGTTCTTCAGTTTTGGGACTCGGACGCCTCAGCTTGCAGACAGCTTGTTGTGGGACCTTGTGATCATGTAAGTTAATACTTAATTATCTATCTATCTATCTATCTATCTATCTATCTATCTATCTATCTATCTATCTATCTATCTATCTTTCATCTATTCTATTAGTTCTGTCCCTCCAAGAGAACCCTAATACAGATATTTGTACCAGTAGAGTGGAGCATTGCTGAAAAGACACCCAAAAATGTGGAAGTGACTTTGGAACTGGGTAACAGGCAGCTGTTGGAACAGTTTGGAGGGCTCAGAAGAAGATAGGAAAATGTGGGAAACTGTGAAACTTCCTGACTTGTTGAATGGCTTTGCCCAAAATGCTGATAGCGATATGGACAATAAGGTTCAGGCTGAGGGGGTCTCAGATGGAGATAAGGAACTTGTTAGGAACTGGAGTAAAGATGAGTCTTGTTAAGTTTTAGCAAAGAGATTGGTGACATTTTGCCCCTGCCCTAGAGATTTGTGGAAATTTGAACTTGAGAAAGATGATTTAGGGTATCTGGTGGAAGAAATTTCTAAGCAGCAAAACATTCAAGAGGTGACTTGGGTGTGTTAAAAGCATTAGTTTTATAAGGAAAGCAGTGCATAAAAGCCCAGAAACTGTGCAGCCTGTCTGTGCGATAGAAAAGAAAATCCCATTTTCTGGGGAGAAATTCAAGCGGGCTGCAGAAATTTGCATAAGTAGCAAGGAGCGTAATGTTGTTGTTGTTGTTCTTCTTCTTCTTCTTATTGTTATTATTATTATATTTTAAGTTCTAGGGTACATGTGCACAACGTGCAGGTTTCTTACATATGTATACATGTGCCATGTTGGTGTGCTGTACCCATTAACTTGTCATTTACATTAGGTATATCTCCTAATGCTATCCCTCCCCATCC
>NW_012109175.1:1092082-1094617 GCF_000951045.1 Mandrillus leucophaeus
GATCCTTGAGGAATTGCCACACTGTCTTCCACAATGGTTGAACTAGTTTACAGTCCCATCAACAGTGTAAAAGCGTTCCTATTTCAAGGAGCCTAATGTTAATTCTCAATATCATGGAGAAAATATTACTAGGCATGTGAGAGATCTTCACAGCAGCCTCTGCCATCACAGGCCTGGATGTCTGGAAGAAAATTGGTTTTGTGAGCTGGGCCCAAGGTCCCCATGCTGTGTGCAACCTAGGGACCTGGTGCCCTGTGTCCCAGCTGCTCCAGCCATGACTGAGAGGGGCCAACATACAGCCTGGGCTGTGACTTCAGAGGGCGGAAGCCTCAAGCCTTGGCAGCTTCCATGTGGTGTTGAGCCTGCGGGTACACAAAAGTCAAGAATTGAGGTTTGAGAACCTCCACCTAGATTTCAGAATATTCATGGAAACGCATGGATGCCCAGGCAAAAGTTTGCTGCAGTAATAGTGTTCCCTTTCTACCACATTCACATCAACATCTATTGTTTTTTGATTTTTAAATTTATGGCCATGTTGAGCATTTTTTCATATGTTTTCATTTGTATATCTTCTTTTGAGAATTGTCTATTCACGTCCTTTGCCCACTTTTTGTAGCGTTGTTTTTTTCTTGCTAATTTATTTGAGTTCTTTGTAGATTCTGGATGTTAGTCTTTTGTCAGACACATTGTTTGTGAATGGTTTCTCCCACTCTGTGGGTTGTGTGTTTACTCTGATGCTTCTTTCTTTTTCTGTGCAGAAGCTTTTTAGTTTAATTAAGTCCCATCTATTTATCTTTGTTTTTGTTGCATTTGTTTTTGGGTTCTTGGTCCTAAAGTCTTTGCCTAAACCAAGGTCTAGAAGAGTTTTTCCAAAGTTATCTTCTAGAATTTTTATGGTTTCAGGTTTTAGATTTAAGTCTTTGATTCATCTCGAGTTAATTTTTGTGTAAGATGAGAGATGAGTATCAGTTTCCTTCTTCTACATGGGGCTTGCCAAATATCCAGCACCATTTGTTGAATAGGGTGTCCTTTCCCCACTTTATATTTCTGCTTACTTTGTTGATGATCAGTTGGCTGTAAGTATTTGGCTTTATTTCTCAGTTCTCTATTCTGTTCCATTGGTCTATGTGCCTATTTTTATACCAGCACCATGCTGTTTTGGTGACTATAGCCTTGCAGTATGGTTTGAAGTCAGGTAATGTGATGCCTCTAGAGTTATTCTTTTTGCTTAGTCTTGCTTTGGCTATGCAGGCTCATTTTTGGTTCCATATGAATTTTAGGGTTACTTTTTCTAGATCTGTGAAGAATGATAATGATATTTTGTAGATTGCTTTTGGCAGTATGGTCATTTTCACAATATTAATTCTACCCATCCATGAGTATGGGATGTGTTTGATTTGCTTAAAAAACCCATCTGTGATTTCTTTCAGCAGTGTTTGTAGTTTTCCTTCTAGAGGTCTTTCACCTCCTTGGTTAGGTATATTCGTAAGTTTTTTTTTTTTTTTTTTTTTTTTGCAGCTATTGTTAAAGGGGATAAGTTCCTGATTTGATTCTCAACTTGGTTGCTGTTGATGTATAGCAGTGCTACTGATTACATCAATTTTGTATTCTGAAACTTTACTGAATTTATTTTTCAGATCTAGGAGCTTTTTGGATGAGTCTTGAGAGTTTTCTAGGTATACAATCATATCATTGGCAAACAGCAGCAGATTGACTTCCTCTTTACTGATGTGGATGCCTTTTATTTTTTTTCTCTAGTCTGATTGTTCTGGTGAGGACTATGTTGAATACTATGTTGAATAGAAGTGGTGAAAGTTGGCATTCTTGTTTTATTCCATTTTATTCTTGTTTTATTCCATTTTTCAGGGAGAATGCTTTCAACTTTTCCCATTGAGCATAATGTTGGCTATGGGTTTGTCATAGATGGCTTTTATTATGTTAGGGTATGCCCCACTCTGCTGATTTTGCTGAGGGTTTTAATCACAAAGCGATGCTGGATTTTGTCAACTGCTTTTTCTGCATCTGTTGGGATGATCACATAATTTTTTTTTAAATTCTATTTATGTGGTGTGTCACATTTATTGACTTGAGTACGTTAAACCATCCTTGCATCCCTGGTATAAAACCCATTTGATCATCGTGAATTATCTTTTTGATATGCTGTTGGATTTGTTTAGCTAGTATTTTGTTAAGGATTTTTGCATTTAAGTTCATCAAGGATATTGGTCTGTAGTTTTTGTTTTGTTTTGTTTTGTTTTGTTCTTTTTGTTGTTATGTCCTTTCCTGGTCTTGGTATTAGGATAATATGGGTTTATATAATGATTTAGGGAGGATTCTCCCTGTATTTTTTGGAATAGTTTCAGTAGCACCAACTCTTCCTTTATTATCTGATCGAATTCAGCTGTGAATCCATCTGGCCCTGGACTTTCTTTTGTTGGCAGTTTTTAAAAAAAAATTTATTTATTTATTTATTTATTTATTTATTTTTATTATTATACTTTAAGTTCTAGGGTACATGTGCATAACGTGCAGGTT
>NW_012109175.1:1095197-1102264 GCF_000951045.1 Mandrillus leucophaeus
ACTAGTTTACAATCCCACCAACAGTGTAAAAGTGTTGCTATTTCTCCACATCCTCTCCAGCACCTGTTGTTTCCTGACTTTTTAATGATTGCCATTCTTACTGGTGTGAGATGGTATCTCATTGTGGTTTTGATTTGCGTTTCTCTGATGGCCAGTGATGATGAGCCAACAGACACATAAATTTTTTTATTTATTACCATTTCAATCTCACTGCTGGTTATTGGTCTGTTGAGAGTTTCTATTTCTTCTTGGCTTAATCTAGGGGGTTGTATATTTCCAGGAATTTATCCAGCACCTTTAGGTTTTCTAGTTTGTGTGCATAAAGGTATTCATAGCAGCTTTGAATGATCTTTTGTGATTCTGTGGTATCAGTTGTAGTATCTCCAGTTTCATTTCTAATAAAGCTTATTTAGATCTTCTCTCTTCTTTTCTTGGTTAATGTCGGTAATGGTCTATCAGTTTTATTTATCTTTTCAAGGAAGCAGGTTTTCATTTCATTTATCTTTTGTATTGTTTGTTTTGTTTCAATTTTATTTATTTCTGCTTTGATCTTTATTTATTTTCTTCTGCTGGGTTTGGGTTTGGTTTGTCCTTGTTTCTCTAGTTCCTTGAGGTGTGACCTTAGATTGTCAATTTGTGCTCCTTCAGATTTTTTGATGTAGGTGTTTAATGCTATGAACTTTCCTCTTAGCATTGCTTTTGCTGTATCCCAGAGGTTTTGATAGGTTGTGTCACTACTATCATTCAGTTTGAAGAATTTTTAAATTTTCATCTTGTTTTCATTGCTGACCCAAAGATCATTCAGGAACAGATCATTTAATTTCCATGTATTTGCATGATATTGAGGGTTCCTTCTGAAGTTGATTTCCAGTTTTATTCCACTGGGGTCTGAGGGAGTACTTGATATAATTCTGATTTTCTTAATTTATTAAGGTTTGTTCTGTGGCCTATTATATCATCTATCTTGGAGAATATTCCATGTGCTGATGAATACATTCTGCAGTTGTTGGGTAAAGTATTCTGTAAATAACTGTTAAGTCCATTTGTTCTAAGGTATAGTTTAAGTCCATTGGTTCTTTGTTGACTTTCTGTCTTTATGACCTGTCTAGTGTTGTCAGTGGAGCATTGAAGTCCCCCCACTATTATTGTGTTGCTGTCTATCTTATTTCTTAGGCCTAGTAGTAATTGCTTTACAAATTTGGGAGCTCCAGTGTTAGACGCATATGTGTTTTATTAATTTGGGAGCTCTAGTGTTAGGTGAAAGATTGTGATATTTTCCTGTTGGTCTAATCCTTTTATCATTATATTTGTCTTTTTAACTGTTGTTGCTTTTTAATTTTTAATTTTAATGTTTTGTTTTTTAACTATTATTGCTTTGAAGTCTGTTTTGTCTTACATTGACTAGCTACTCCTTCTCACTTTTGGTGTCCATTTGCATGGAATATCTTTTCCTCCCCTTTCTCTTACATTTATGTGAGTCATGTGTCAGGTGAGTCTCTTGAAGAAAGCAGACACTTGGTTGGTGAATTCTTATCCATTTTGCCATTCTATATCTTTTAAGTGGAGCATTTAAGCCATTTCCATTCAATGTTAGTATTGAGATTTGAGATGCTCTTCTATTCATCATGCTAGTTGTTGCCTGAACATTTTGTTTTTCTTTTTCCATTGTGTTATTGTTTTATAGGCCCTGTGAGATTTATGATTTAAGGTAGTTTTATTTTGGTGTGTTTTGAACTTTTCTTTCAAGATTTGGAACTTCTTTTAGCATTTCTTGTAGTGCTGACTTTGGTAGTGGTGAATTCTCTCAGCATTTGTTTTTCTGAAAAAGACTTTATTCCTCCTTTATTTATGAAGCTTGGTTTTGCTGGATACAACATTCTTGGCTGATAATTATTTTGTTTAAGGTGGTTAAAGATAGAACGCCAATTCCTTCTAGCTTATAGGGTTTCTGCTGAGAAATCTGCTGTTAATCTGATAGGTTTCCCTTTATAGGTTACCTGATGCTTTTGCCTCACAGCTCTAAGACTCTTTCTTTCATGTTTACCTTAGATAACCTGACGACTATGTACCTAGGTGATGATCTTTTTGTGATGAATTTCCCAGGTGTTCTTTGAGCTTCTTGTATTTGGATGTCTAGATCTGCAGCAAGGCCAGGGAAGGTTTCCTTGATTATTCCCTCAAAGACATTTACCAAACTTTAAGATTTCTCTTCTTCCTCCGGAACACCAGTTATTCTTAGGTTTACTTGTTTAACATAATTCCACACTTCTTAGAGGCTTCACTCATTTTTTTTTTTAAGTTTCTCTTTTTTTTTTGCTTTGTCAGATTGGATTAATTTGAAAGCCATGTCTTTGAGCTCTGAAGTTCTTTCTTCTATTTGTTGGCTTCTATTATTGAAACTTTCCAGTGTATTTTGCCTTTCTCTAAGTGTGTATTTCATTTCCAGAAGTTGTGATTGTTTTCTATTTATAATATCTATTTCTCTGGAGATTTTTCATCCATATCCTGCATTATTTTTTCATTTTTTTTGAGACAGAGTCTCACTCTGTCACCTAGGTTGAAATGAAATCTTGGCTCACTGCAACCTCCACCTCCCAGGTTCAAGTGATTCTCCTGCCTTAGCCTCCTGAGTAGCTGAGATTACAGTACCCACCACCCAGCCAGCTGATTATTGTATTTTTAGTAGAGACAGGGTTTCACTATGTTGACCACGTTGGTCTCAAACTCCTGACTTCAGGTGATCCACCCACCTCGGCCTCCCAGTGTGCTAGAATTACAGGCATGAGCCACTGCGCCCAGCCAGCTTTTTTGTTCATTTCTTTTTATTGATGAATAACATTCCATTGTCTGGATGTACCACATTTTCACCTATTGAAGGCTATCTTTGTTGCTTCCAGTTTTTAAAAGAATATTAAATAACATTATATTTACTAAAAAACATTCATTTATAATATTACATTTTATAATATTAAAGAACATTTTATTTATTCATGTAATATTTTAATTTTTTTCATTGACAACCATTGTACATATTCATGGGAAACATAGTGCTATTTCAATACATACAGTGTATAGTAATCAGATCAGGGTAATTAGCATATTTATCATCTCAAACATTTATCATTTCTTTGTTTTGGCAATGTACAATGTTGTACTTGTAGCTATTTGAAACTACATAGTAATGTATTGTTACCTATAGTAATACAGTGGAATAGAATACTGACACTTATTCCTCCTATCTCACTGTAATTGTATCCCTAAAAAACCTCTCCCTATCCCTCCCTTCTCCCTACTCTTCCCAAACTTTAGTATCCTCTGTTCTACTTTTAACTTATATGAAATCAACCTTTTTAAGCTTCCATACATGAGTAAAAATCCACAGTGTTCAATTTTCTGTTCCTAGATGATGATGATGATGAGGATGATGATGATGATAATGATGATGATGATGATTATTATTATTTAAGACAGGACCTCACTCTGTCACTTAGGCTGGAGTACAGTGGTGTGATTACAGTTCACTATAGCCTCAACCTCCTGGGTTTAAGCAGTCCTCATACTTTAGCCTCCTGAGTAGTAGATAGGACTATAGGTATGCACCACAAGGCCTGGCCACCCTGTCTTTTGTAGAGACAGGGTCTCCCTGTGTTGCCCAGGCTGGTCTCAAACTCCTGCGTTCAAGTGATCCTCCCACTTTGACCTCTGAAAATGCTGGGATTACAGATATGAGCCATTGTGTCTGGCCTTATTATTACTTTATAGGCCCACCTGTCTTAGTAATTCTGGCTTACTTGACTTAACATAATATCCTCCAGTTCCATCCATATTGCCATGAATGACAGGATTTTATTCTTTTTTAATGGTGGAATAGTATTCAATTTTGTGTGTGTATTATATACCACTTTAAAAAATCCATTTGCTCTAGATTCCTCTTCTCTGGGCAGAGCATCTCTAAAAGAAAGGCAGCAACCAGAGTCAGGGGCTTATAGATAAAACTCCCATCTCCCTGGGACTGAACACCTGGATGAAAGGGTGGCTGTGGTGCAGATTTAGCTGACTTAAATGTTCCTGCCTGCCAATTCCGAAGAGAGCAGTGGATCTTCCAACACAGTGCTCGAGCTCTGCTAAGGGACAGACTGCCTCCTCAAGTGGGTCCCTGACCCCCGTGCCTCCTGACGGGGAGACACCTCCCAGTAAGGGTCGACAGACAGCTCATACAGGAGAGCTCCAGCTGGCATCTGGCGGGTGCTCATCTGGGACAAAGCTCCAGAGGAAGCAGCAAGTAGAAATCTTTGCTGTTCTTCAGCCTCTGCTGGTGATACTCAGGCAAACAGGGTCTGGCGTGGACCTCCAGGAAACTCCACCAGACCTGCAGAAGAGGGCCCTGACTGTTACAAGGAAAACTAACAAACAGAAATCAATAGCATCAACATCAACAACAACAAAAAGCAACCACGCAAATACCCCATCTGAAGGTGACCAACATCAAAGACCAAAGGTAGATAAATCCATGAAGATGAGGAAAAACCAGCACAAAAAGGCCAAAAATTCCAAAAACCAGAATGCCTCTTCTCCTCCAAAGGATAACATCTCCTCACCAGCAACAGAACAAAACTGGATGGAGAAGGAGTTTGATGAATTGACAGAAGTAGGCTTCAGAGGTGGGTAATAATAAAATCCTCTGAGCTAAAGGAGCGTGTTCTAACCCAATGCAAGGAAGCTAAGAACCTTGATAAAAAGTAACAGGAACCTCTTTTTTTTTTTTTTTTTTTGTTGAGATGGAGTCTCGCTCTGTCGCCCAGGCTGGAGTGCAATGGCCGGATCTCAGTTCACTGCAAGCTCCGCCTCCCGGGTTCACGCCATTCTCCTGCCTCAGCCTCCCGAGTAGCTGGGACTACAGGTGCCCACCACCTCGCCCAGCTAGTTTTTTGTATTTTTTTTTTTAGTAGAGACGGGGTTTCACTGTGTTCGCCAAGATGGTCTCGATCTCCTGACCTCGTGATCCGCCCGTCTCGGCCTCCCAAAGTGCTGGGATTACAGGCTTGAGCCACTGCGCCCGGCCGTAGTAACAGGAACTTCTAACTGGAATAACCAGTTTAGAGAAGAACATAAATGACCTGATGGATCTGAAAAACACAGCACGAAAACTTCGTGAAGCACATACAAGTATCAATAGCCGAATCCATCAAGCAGAAGAAAGGATATCAGAGATTGAAGATCAACTTAGTGAAATAAAGCATGAAGACAACATTAGAGAAAAAAGAATAAAAAGGAAAAAACAAAGCCTCCAAGAAATATGGGACTATGTGAAAAGACCAAACCTACGTTTGATTGATGTACCTGAAAGTGACAGGGAGAATGGAACCAAGCTAGAAAACACACTTCAGGAATTTCCCCAACCTAGCAAGACTGGTCAACATTCAAATTCAGGAAATGCAGAGAACACTACAAAGATACTCCTCGAGAAAAGCAACTCCAAGACACATAGTTGTCAGATTCACCAAGGTTGAAATGAAGGAAAAAATGTTAAGTGCAGCCAGAGAGAAAGGTTGGGTTACCCACAAAGGGAAGCCCATCAGACTAACAGTGGATCTTTCTGCAGAAACCCTACAAGCCAGAAGAGAGTGGAGGCCAATATTTAACATACTTAAAGAAAAGAATTTTCAACTGAGAATTTCATATCCAGCCAAATTAAGCTTCATTTGTGAAGGAGAAATAAAATCCTTTACAGACAGGCAAAAGCTGAGAGATTTTGTCACCACCAGGCCTGCTTTACGAGCGCTCCTGAAGGAAGCATTAAATATGGAAAGGAAAAACAGGTACCAGCCACTACAAAAACATACCAAAATGTAAAGACCATTGACACTATGAAGAAACAGCATCAACGAATGGGGAAAACAACCAGCTTACATCATAATGACAGGATCAAATTCACATATAAAAATATTAACCTTAAATGTAAATGGGCTAAATGCCCCAATTAAAAGACACAGACTGGCAAATTAACCTTAAATGTAAATGGGCTAAATGCCCCAATTAAAAGACACAGACTGGCAAATTGGATAGAGTCAAGAGCCATTAGTGTGCTGCATTCAGGAGAACCATCTCATGTGCAGACACACATAGGCTCAAAATAAAGGGATGGAGGAATATTTACCAAGCAAATGTAAAGCAAAAGAAAAAAAAAACAAGCAAGGGTTGCAATCCTAGTCTCTGATAAAACAGATTTTAAACCAACAAAGATTAAAAAAAAGACAAAGAAGGTCATTACATAATGGTAAAGGGATCAATGAAACAAGAAGAACTAACTATCCTAAATATATATGCACCCAACACAGGAGCACCCAGATTCATAAAGAAAGATCTTAGAGACCTACAAAGAGACTTAGGCTCCCACACAATAATAGTGGGAGACTTTAACACCCCACTGTCAATATTAGACAGATCAATAGGGCAGGACAGAAAATTAACAAAATCAATATTCAGGACTTGAACTCAGCTCTCGACCAAGCGGGCCTAATAGACATCTATAGAACTCTCCACCCCAAACCAACAGAATATACATTCTTTTCAGCACCACATAGCACTTACTCTAAAATTGACCACATGATTTGAAGTAAAACACTGCTCAGCAAAAGAATGAACATCATAACAAACAGTTTCTCAGACCACAGTACAATAAATTAGAACTCAGGATTAAGAAACTAACTCAAAACCACACAACTACAGGGAAACTGAACAACCTGCTTCTGAATGACTACTGGGTAAATAGCAAAATTAAGGCAGCAATAAATAAGTTCCTTGAAACCAATGAGAACAAAGACACAATGTACCAGAATCTCTGGGACACAGCTAAAGCAGTGTTTAGAGGGAAATTTATACCACTAAATATCCACATGAGAAAATGGGAAAGATCTAAAATTGACACCCTAACATCACACTTAAAAGAACTACAGAAGAAAGGCAAACAAATTCAAAAGCTAGCAGAAGACAAGAAATAACTAAGATCAGAGCAGGACTGAAGGAGATAGAGACACAAAAAAACCCTTCAAAAAATCAATGAATCC
>NW_012109175.1:1104009-1110802 GCF_000951045.1 Mandrillus leucophaeus
AAAAAAAAGAAAAATTTCAGGCCAATATCCCTGATGAACATTGATGTGAAAATCTTCAATAAAATACTTGCAAACCGAATCCAGCAGCACATCAAAAAGCTTATGCACCACCATCAAGTCAGCTTCATCCCCAAGATGCAAGGGTGGTTCAACATATGCAAATCAATGAATGTAATCCATCGCATAAACAGAACCACGTGATTATCTCAATAGATGCACAAAAA
Source organism: Mandrillus leucophaeus (assembly GCF_000951045.1). NCBI lineage: Eukaryota > Metazoa > Chordata > Mammalia > Primates > Cercopithecidae > Mandrillus > Mandrillus leucophaeus. Next base: position 1,104,234 of record NW_012109175.1, read on the forward strand.
GCCTTAGATAAAATTCAAGACCCCTCCATGCTAAAAACACTCAGTAAACTAGGTATTGATGGAATGTATCTCAAAATAATAAGAGTTATTTATGACAGACCTATAGCCAATATCATACTGAATGAGCAAAAGCTGGAAGCATTCCCTTTGGAAACTGGCACAAGACAAGGATGCCCTCTTTCACCACTCCTATTTGACATAGTATTGGAAGTTCTGGCCAGGGAAATCAGGCAAGAGAAAGAAATAAAGGGTATTCAAATAGGAAAAGAGGAAGTCAAATTACCTCTGTTCGCAGATGACGTGATTATATAATTAGAAAACCCCATAGCCTGAGCCCCAAATCTCCTTAAGCTGATAAGTAACTTCAGCAAAGTCTCAGGATACAAAATCAATGTGCAAAAATCACAAGCATTCCTATACATCAGTAATAGAGAGAGAGCCAAATCAAAAGTGAACGCCATTCACAATTGCTACAAAGAGCATTAAGTATCTAGGAATACAACTTACAAGAGATGCGAAGGACCTCTTCAAGAACTACAAGCCACTGCTCAAGGAAATAAGAGGATACACATACACACACAAAATTCCATGCTCATGAATAGGAGGAATCAATAGCGTGAAAATGGCCGTACTGCCCAAGTAATTTATAGATTCAATGCTATTCCCATCAAGCTACCACTGACTTTCTTCACAGAAATGGAAAAAAGTACTTTAAATTTCATATGGAACCAAAAGAGAGCCCGTGTAGCCAAGACAATCCTAGGCAAAAAGAACAAAGTTGGAGGCATCACACTACCTGACTTTAAACTATACTACAAGTCTACAGTAACCAAAACAGCATGGTACTGGTACCAAAACACATATATAGACCAATGAAACAGAACAGAGACCTCAGAAATAACACTACACATCTACAACCATCTGAACTTTGACAAACCTGACAAAACAAGCAATGGGGAAAGGATTCCCTATTTAATAAATGGTATTGGGAAAACAGGCTAGCCATATGCAGAAAACTGAAACTGTACCCCTTCCTTACACCTTATACAAAAATTAACTCAAGATGGATTAAAGATTTAAATGTAACACCTAAAACCATAAAAACCCTAGAATAAAACCTAGGCAATACCATTTAGGACATAGGCATGGGCAAAGACTTCATGAGTAAAACAATAAAAGCAATGGCAACAAAAGCCAAAATTGACAAATGGGATTTAATTAAACTAAAGAGCTTCTGCACAGCAAAAGAAACATCATCAGAGCGAACAGGCAACCTACAGAATGGTAGAAAATTTTTCCAATCTATCCATCTGATAAAGGGCTAATATCCAGAATCTACAAGGAACTTAAACAAATTTACCAGAAAAAACAAACAACCCCATCAAAAAGTGGTCAAAGGATTTGAACAGAACCTGCTCAAAAGAAGACATTTAATTGCAGCCAACAAACATATGAAAAAAAACTCGTCATCACTGGTCATTAGAGAAATGCAAATCAAAACCACAATGAGATACCATCTCACGCCAGTTAGAATGATGATCATTAAAAAGTCAGGAAGCAACAGATGCTGGAGGCGATGTGGAGAAAAAGGAATGCTTTTACACTGTTGCTGGGAATGTAAATTAGTTCAACCATTGTGGAAAACAGTATGGTGATTCCTCAAGGATCTAAAACTAGAAATACCAGCAATCCCATTACTGGGAATATACCCAAAGGATTAGAAATCGTTTTACTACAAAGACATGCTCACGTATGTTTACTGTGGCACTATTTACAATAGCAAAGACTTGGAACAAACCCAAATGCCCATCAAGGATAGACTGGATAAAGAAAATGTGACACAGATACACTGTGGAATACTATACAGCCATGAAAGAGAATGAGGTCATGCCCTTTGCAGAAACATGGATGAAGCCATCATTCTCAGCAAACTAATACAGGAACAGAAAACCAAACACTAGATGTTCTCACTCAGAAGTGGGAGTTGAACAATGAGAACATATGGGCACACTGAGAAGAACATCACACACGAGGGGCTGTTGAGGGGTGGAGGGCATGGGGAGGGATAGCATTAGGAGAAATACTTAATGTAGATTATGGGTTGATGGGTGCATCAAACCACCATGGCACATGTGTACTTATGTAAGAAACCCGGATGTTCTGCACATGTATCCCAGAACTTAATGTATAATAATAAAAAAAGAAGAAAACTATTTAGAAAAACAGTAGTGTAATAGGATTTACAAAAAAAAAATACAAATCCCATTTATCTGTTGTTTGACACGTAAGTTGATTTCATATCTCAGCCTTTTCGGTATTTTCTAAGACAATCATTTGGTTTTTGTCTTTAGTTCTGTTTATTTGATGAATGACATTTATTGCTTTTTGTATGTTGAACCACCCTTATATCTCAAGGATGAGCCTAGCTAATCATGGTGGATTAGCTTTTTGATGTGCTGCTGGATACAGTTTGCAAGTATTTTGTTGAGGAGTTTTGCATTCATGTTCATCAAGGATATTGGCCTGACGTTTTTTTTTTTTAATTTAAAAGTAAACTTTAATGTCAAAAATGTAACTTGGGGAGGGCAGAAAGATCACACACAAGGCTGCCACTTCACACTTGGAGGGTTGCAAAGCAGCCAGGCAGAGGGGTTCCTCACTTCCCAGACAGTGGGGCGGCTGGGCAGAGGTGCACCTCACTTCCTAGAGTGGGCGGGGGCAGGGCAGAGGCACTCCTCACTTCCCAGATGGTGGGTGGCAGGGCAGGGGCGCTCCGCACTTCCCAGATGTTGGGGTGGCCAGGGAGAAATGCTCCTCACTTACCAGATGGTGCGGTGCATCGTCCAGGCAGAGGTGCTCCTCATTTCCCAGACAGGGTGGCAGCTGGGCAGAGGCACTGCTTACTTCCCAGACAGTGGGGCGCCCTGGCCTGACATTTTTTTGTTGTTTCTCTGCCAGGTTTTGGTATCAAGATGATGCTGGCCTCAGAATGGGTTGGGGAGAAATCCTTCCACTTCAATTATTTTGAATAGTTTCTGTAGGAATGGTACTAACTCTTCCTACATCTGGTAGAATTTGACTGTGAATCAGGTCCTGGGCTTTTTTTTTTCAGTTGCTAGACTATTTATTATTACTGATTCAATTTCAGAGTTCATTATTGGTCTGTTCAGGGAGTCAGTTTCTCCCTGGCTCAGTGTTGAGAGCATATATGTGTCCAGGAATTCATCCATTTCTTCCAGGTTTTCTAGTTTGTGTTTGTAGAGTTGCTCATAGTAGTTTCTGATGGTTGTTTTTATTTCTGTGGGGTCAGTAGTAACATTCCCATCATCATTTCTAATTGTGTTTGTCTCTTTTCTCTTTTCTTCTTAATTAGTCTAGCTAGTGGCCTATTTTATTAATTTTTACAAAAAACCAACTCTTGGATTTATTTATTTATTTATTTTGTCTCCAGGCTGGAATGCAGTGGTGCCATCTTGGCTCATTGCAACCTCCACCTCCCGGGTTCAAGTGATTCTCCTGCCTCAGCCTCCTGAGTAGCTGGGACTAGAGGCACACGTCACCATGCCCAGCTAATTTTTGTATTTTTTTTTTTTTTGAGACAGAGTTTCATTCTTGTCCCCCAGGCTGGAGTGCAATGGTGCCATCTTGGCTCACCGCAACCTCCGCCTCCCAGGTTCAAGAGATTCTCCTGCCTCAGCCTCCCGAGTAGCTGGGATTGCAGGCATGCGCCACCACGCCCAGCTAATTTTGTATTTTTAGTGGAGACAGGGTTTCTCCATGTTGGTCAGGCTAGTCTCGAATTCCTGACCTCAAGTGATCCACCAGCCTCGGCCTCCCAAAGTGCTGGGATTATAGGCATGAGCCACTGCACCTGGCCAATTTTTGTGTTTTTAATAGAGACGGGTTTCACTGTGTTGGCCAGGATGGTCTTGATCTCTTGACCTCGTGATTCACCTGCTTTGGCCTTATTGGTCTTTTGAATGGTTTTTTGTGTCTCAGTTTCCTTCAGTTTTGCTCTAATTTTTGTTATTTTTTTGTCTTATCCTAGCTTTGTGTTTGAAATGTTTTTGGTTCTCTAATTCTTTCAATTGTGAATTTAGGTTGTTAATTTGAGATATTTCTAACTTTTTGATATGGGCATTTTAGTGTGTGAGTTTCCCTCTTAACACTGGCTTAGCTGTGTCCCAGAAATTCTGGTATGTTGTATCTTTGTTCTCATTATTTTCAAAGAACTTCTTGATTTCTGCCTTAATTTCATTATCTACCTAAATGTCATTCAGGAGCATGTTGTTTAATTTCAATGTAATTGTATAGTTTTGAGCGATTTTCATTGTGTTGACTTCCTTTTTTATTTTGCTATGATCTGAGAGTGTATTTGGTGTAATTTTGGTTCTTTCACATTTGTTGAGGGTTGTTTTATGCCTAATTATGTGGTCAATTTTACAGTATGTGCTATGTGGCCATGAAAGAAATATATATTCTGTTGTTTCTGGATGGAGACTTCTCTAAAGGTCTATCAGATCCATTTGTTCCAATGCTGAGTTTAGGTCCTGAATATCTGTTAATTTTCTGCCTTGATGACCTGTCTAATATTGTCAGTGGAATGGTGAAGTCTCCCACTATTATTTTGTGGGAGTCTGTGTCCCTTTGTAGGTCTCTAACAACTTGGTTTATGAATCTGGCTGCTTCTGTGTTGGGTGCACATATATTTAGAATAGTTAGGTCTTCTGCTTCATTTGAACCCTTTACTATTATGTGATGCCCTTCCTTGTCTTTTTTTTTTCAACTTCATTGGTTTGAAACCTGTTTTGACTGAAATTAGGATTGCAATCCCTTCTTTTGTCTGTTTTCTATTTGCTTAGTAGATTTTTCTCCATCTTTTTATTTTGAGCCTTTGTGTGTCATTTTGTATGAGCCAGATCTCTTGAAGACAGCGTATCACTGGGTCTTGGTTTTTCATCCAGCTTGCTACTCTGTGCCTGTTAAGTGAGGGCATTTAGCTCATTTACATTTAAGGTTAGTATTGATATTTGTGGATTTAATCTTGCCATTGTGTTGTTAGCTGGTTATTAGTTTGGCTTGTTTATGTGGTTGTTTTACAGTGACATTGCTCTATATGTTCAAGTGTGTGTTTGTATTATTAATATCAAGTAGTGGTCTTTCCTTTCTATATTTACTATTCCTTTCAAGATCTCTTATAAGTCAGGTCTGTTGGTAATGAAGTCCCTCAACATTTGCTTATCTGAAAAGTATCTTAGTTCTCCTTCACTTAAGAATCTTAGTTTGGCTGGATATTAAACTTTTGATAGAAATTTTTTTTTCTTTAAGAGTGTTGAATATAAACCCCAATCTCTTCTAGCTTGTAGGGTTTCAGCTGAGTGGTCTGCGCTGAGCCTGATGGGAATTCCTTTGTAGGTGACCTACCCTTTCTCTCTAGCTGCCTTTAACATTCTTTCTTTCATTTTGACCTTGGAAAATCTGATGATTATGTGTCTTGGGGTTGATCTTCTTATGTAAATCTTGTAAGAGTTCTCTGTATTTTCTGAATTTGACTTTTGGCCCCTCCAGGAATGTTGGGGAACTTTCATGGGCTGTATCTTGAAATACATTTTCCAAGTTGTTTGCTTTCTCCTTTTCCCTTTCCTGGATGCCAATGATTCCTAGATTTGACCTATTTATATAATCCTATAGTTCTCAAAGGTTTTGTTCATTCTTTTTTTAAATTTATTTTTTGTCTGACTGTCTTATTTCAGAGAACCAGTCTTCAAGTTCTGATATTCTTTCTTCAGTTTGGTTTATTTTGCTGTTAATACTTGATTATATTGTGAAGTTCTTGTATTATGTTATTCAGCTCTGTCAGACCCATTACGTTCTTTTTTGTACTATTTCATCCTTCAGTTCCTGTATCACTTTACTGTGATTCTTATTTTTCTTGGATTGGGTTTTGCAATCCTCCTGAATCTCAGTGATCTTCATCTCTATCCATATTCTGAATTCTTTTTCTGTCCTTCCAGCCAGTTTGGCCTGGTTAAGAACTCTTGTTAGAGAACTTGTGTAGTCATTTGGAAGACATATGATATTCTGGCCATTTGAGTTATCAGAGTTCTTGTACTGGTTCTTGTCTATGTCTGTGGCTGTTCCTTTAACTGCAGTGTAGATTGAGTACAGTCAATAGACTTCTTTTCTTGATGTTTTCACTGGGCCAAAACTTTGTATAGGGTTTTATTTGAAGTTGACTTCTTGTCTCTGGTTTTAGATGAGGGTATGCTAGTGAGGTATTTTTGGTGTTGAAGCTTTGGGGTGTGATCCAGCAGGTAACATTTCAGCTATTGGCCAGTTGGTAGACTCTTGTTTGGTTGTGTGGCTTCCATATGTTTCCTCACAGTTGCAGCCATGTTCCTTCTCAGTGCTCTGAAAGTGTGGCCTTGTCTCCCTCTTGAGTACTGGCTGTAGTTCATGACTTGGTACTCTTGGGCTGCCCACTGCAGCTCTAGGGTGATCTCAGTGTTTATGTTCTTTCCCCAGCTTAGCAGCAGCAGAGAAAGATCTTAGTAGTGATTGTGGCTGAC
>NW_012109175.1:1110852-1116366 GCF_000951045.1 Mandrillus leucophaeus
GTTCTTTTTTGTACTATTTCATCCTTCAGTTCCTGTATCACTTTACTGTGATTCTTATTTTTCTTGGATTGGGTTTTGCAATCCTCCTGAATCTCAGTGATCTTCATCTCTATCCATATTCTGAATTCTTTTTCTGTCCTTCCAGCCAGTTTGGCCTGGTTAAGAACTCTTGTTAGAGAACTTGTGTAGTCATTTGGAAGACATATGATATTCTGGCCATTTGAGTTATCAGAGTTCTTGTACTGGTTCTTGTCTATGTCTGTGGCTGTTCCTTTAACTGCAGTGTAGATTGAGTACAGTCAATAGACTTCTTTTCTTGATGTTTTCACTGGGCCAAAACTTTGTATAGGGTTTTATTTGAAGTTGACTTCTTGTCTCTGGTTTTAGATGAGGGTATGCTAGTGAGGTATTTTTGGTGTTGAAGCTTTGGGGTGTGATCCAGCAGGTAACATTTCAGCTATTGGCCAGTTGGTAGACTCTTGTTTGGTTGTGTGGCTTCCATATGTTTCCTCACAGTTGCAGCCATGTTCCTTCTCAGTGCTCTGAAAGTGTGGCCTTGTCTCCCTCTTGAGTACTGGCTGTAGTTCATGACTTGGTACTCTTGGGCTGCCCACTGCAGCTCTAGGGTGATCTCAGTGTTTATGTTCTTTCCCCAGCTTAGCAGCAGCAGAGAAAGATCTTAGTAGTGATTGTGGCTGACAGTTGTTTGCTTGACTGCTGGGGGCTCCATCCCAGAGAGATGCAAGTTAGCAATCATTCAGTGCCGTCAGCTCAAGATGAAGAGTTTGTACTATGGGCCCAAGCCAGGGATTCCCTTTCTGGTGATAAGCCATGGTGGGTATGTGGGACCCATGTGAGCTGGATTGGCCTCCTCTCCTTGGGTTGATTGCAACTTGTTGGAGGTTTGGATAAAGCACTTAGGATGTTTGTTCCTTTGTTAGTTCAAGGGTGGCAAGGGCAGTTCAACTGCAGAGGCAGTGGCAAAGAGGCTTCCAGTTGCCCGTGGAGGCTATGTCCAGAAAGTTGCTGAGTTGGTACTGGCTCTGAAGCTCTTATGGTGGGTGGCTGGAGGCCCAGGCCTGGAGGACCTGCCCAGTGACAAGATATGGGAACACCCACCCATGTAACAGTCTAGCCAATTTTCACAGGGCTGCTGTGGTATGCCCGGGACCCACTCCAGTCACAAGTCACCTCGGATCTTCCAGAACCTAGTGGTGTCACTAGTGAAGGCTATAAAACAGCACAAGTGGCAGCCTGTCCCTTTCTCTGGGAGCTTTGTCCCAGGGAGGTGTAGACCTGCTGCTGGCCCCGTTGCTGGCTTCCAAAATCTTGCTGGTATAGTTTGACTTTGATCCAGGCTAACAGGGACTGTGAGACTCCATTTACTTATAAGACACGTTGTAATTCCAAAGCTCCTAAAGTATGAAGAAACTTGCATCATTGACATGATAAAATGTGATAGTCAGGAAGGTGACACAGTGATGCTTGGATTGAGGTTGAGATCTGAAAGATGCTGGCCTTACTTTAATGAAGAGGGTGGGAAGAACATTCCAGCCAAAGGCACAAACACATGCAAAGGGCCTGAGAAGGGGGAAACACAAAGTACAGGGAACTGGAGGGTACTGGCATAGCTGGAACATAGAAGAGGGGAGCGTGGTGGTGGTGAAACTTAAGAGGTGGGCCAAGGTGAGCCCTCATAGGGACTTGTAGGTCATGTGAAATAGTTTTGTCCAGATTCTAAGAGAAATGGGTAGCCTCATATATTTGAGGATGGGGAAGGAGTTTGAGAGAATCATATCTGAGTTTAGAAGTAATGATTTTGAGTACAGTAAGGAAAAGAAATTGAAAGTGAATGGAAGTTTAGTGTGTGATGCTTACATTTAATCCTTAGTGAAGGCCCTCTTCTTTGCAATAAGGATATCCCAGAAAGACTGAGACCCACTTTGGACTTGACTATCTGAACAGTCCTCAGGTATTGAGAGTCCAGAGTGTCAATGTGCCAGGAGGTCACTGGTAGATCCTAAAGGTAGCATTTTGGCATTTTTGTAATATATTTTATAAGACATTGCTTGCCTCTTTTTCCTCCTTAAGTGAGCAGCTAAAAAGCCATGTTTTTGAATGATATTTTTATAGAACAGATGATAATGGTTTCTTTAAATTCCCACCTGTCTTATTTTAAAATAAAAACCTACTGAAATTCAATGACTAGGTCTGGTTTTTACAGTAAGAGAAAGGTAGGATGCTGTCTCAGTGATTGAATTTTCTATGGTTGATCTTTTTGCAGATGCCCTGTATCTGGCTTTTAAAATTTCTCAGGAGTATTTTATTCTTAAACTCTAAATATAGTGTCAAAAAGAGTGACTTACAAATGGACCTAACAGACATTTATAGAATATTTCATCCAACAGCTGCAGAATACACATCCTTTTCATCAGCACATGGAACACTCTCCAGGATAGACTATATGTTAGGCCACAAAATGGTTTCAAAAAGTTAAAAAATGTCAAAATTACCAGAATCTTTTCTGATCACAATGGAATAAAACTAGAAATCAATAACAAAATAAACTTTGGAAACTTTAATTTCCATATACAACTATGTGGAAATTAAACAATATGCTGCTGAACAACCAATGGTTCAATAAATAAATTAAGTAGAAAAGGTAGACATGTCTTGAAGCAAATGAAAATGGAACACAACATACCATGACCTATGTGATAGAGCAAAAGTGATACTAAGAGGGAAGAAGTTTATAGCAACAAATGCCTACATGAAAAAGCAGACTTGAAATAAACAATCTAACAAGGTACAAGGAAATAAAAAAGCAAGAACAAATCAAACCTCAAATTAGTAGGAATAATAAAAATCAGAGTAGAAGTAAATGAGATTGAGATAAAAAATACAAAAGTTTAGGAAAATGAACAGTTGTTTTTTGAAAAGATAAACAAAGTTGACAAACCGTTAGCTAGACTAATAAAATAAGGGAGAAGATCAAATAAGTAAATCAGAAATGAAAAAGGAAACATTACAACTGATACCACAGAAATACAAAGGATCATTAGAGGCTATTATGAAGAACTACATGCCAAAAATTTGAAAACCTAGAAGAAATGAATAAATTCCTGGACACATAAAACTTACCAAGATCAAACCATGAAGATATAGAAAACCTGAGCAGATCAATATTGAAAAATAAGATCAAGGCAGTAATAAAAAGTCTCCCATTAAAGAAAACTCCAGGACCTGATGGAGTCACTGCTGAATTCTACCAAACATTTGCAGAGGAAATAATACTAATTATTCTCAAACAATTTACAAAATTGAAGAAGAGATATCACTTCCAAATTTATTCTACGAAGCCAATATTACCCTGATACCAAACCAGACAAAGACACCACAAAAAAATGAAACGAAACTCTAGGCCAATATACCTGATGAAACATCGATGCAAATATCCTCAACAAAATACTAGCAAACCAAATTAAATAACAAATTAAAAAGATCAGTCACCATGATCAAGTGAGATTCATCCTCAGGATGCAAAAATAATTCAACATATGCAAATTAACAAATGTGATGCAACACATGAGCAGAATCAAGGATAAAAATCAGATGACCATTTCAATAGATGCAGAAAAAGCATTCAAAATTCAAAATTCAAAATTCAATATTCAATATTCAAAAATTCAACATCCCCTCATGATAAAAAACCCTCAACAAATTGGGTATATAAGGAACATATCTCAATACAACAAAGGTCATATGTGACCAACTCATAGCTAATATAATACTGAATGGGGAAAAGTCAAAAGCTCTTCTAAGAACTGAAGCAAGTCAAGGATGCCCACTGTTACCACTGTTATTCAACATAGTACTGGAAGTCTTAGCCACAGCAATTGGATAAAATAAAGAAGCAAAAGTATCCAAATTGGAAAGGAAGAAGTCAAATTATCCTTGTTTGCAGATGACAGGATCTTATATTTACAAAAACCTAAGGACTCCACCAAAAAACTTTTAGAACTGATAAATGAATTAGTAAAGTTGCAGGATACAAAATCAACACACAAAATCAGCAGTGGTAACTCAAAAAATCTGTATGCTTAAGCAATCAATGTGAAAGAGATATCAAGGAAGCAATCCCATTTGCTGCAGCTACAAAAAATACAACATGGGAATATATTTAACAAAAGAAGTAAAAGATCTCTTCAAGGAAAACTGTAAAATACTGATGAGAGAAATTGAAGAGGACACAAAAAATGAAAAAAAAAAACACTTATTGGAAGAATTGTCATTAAAATATCTATAGTACCACAAGTGATCTACAGACTCAAAATGATTCCTATCAAACTACCAATGTCATTCTTCACAGAATTAGGAAGAGCAATCCTAGAATTCGTGTGGACTCACAAAAGACCCCAAATAGCCAAAGCAATCTTAAGCAAAAAGAACAAAGCTGGAGGCATCACACTACTAGATTTCAAATTACACTACAAAACAATTGTAACTGAAACAGTACGGTACTGGCATAAAAACAGAGAAATAGACCAATAGAACAGGAGAGAGAACCCAAAAATAAATCCATGTACTTACAGCCAACTTATTTTTGACAAAGGTGCCAATAACGTACATTGGGGAAAAGACAGTATCTTTAATGAATGCTGGGAAAACGGAATATCCACATGCAGAATGATGAAACTAGATCTCCATCTTTCATCATATACATCATATGTAAAAATCAACTCAAATTGATTAGAGACCTGAAACTATGAAACCATTGAAAGTAAACATTGGGGAAATGCTGTAAGACATTGGTTTGAGCAAAGAGTTTTTTTTTTTGCATAAGACTTCAAAAGCATAGGCAAGAATAACAAAAGTAGACAAATAGGATTATGGCAAGCTAGAAGAGCTTCTGCACAGCAAAGGAAACAACAAAGTGAAGAGAAAATAGACCAAATGGGAGGAAATATTTACAAACTATCCATCTGACAAAAGACTAACAGCCACAGTATATAAGGAAGTCAAATAACTCAGTAGCAAAACTAAAAATATGATGGAATAATATTCAGCCATAAGAAGAATGAAATCCTATCATCTGCTACAACCTGGATGGAACTGGAGGTCACTAGTTTAAATTAAATGAGCCAGGAACAGAAAGACAAATATTGCATGTTCTCACTCATATGTGGGAGCTAAACAAGTAGATCTCATGGCAATAGAGAGTAAAATTGTGGTTACCAGAGACTGGGAAGGGAACGTAAGGGGATGAAGAGAAGTTGATTAATGCGTGCAAAAATACTGTTAGATAGAGGAAATAAGTTCTAGTATTTGAAATTAGGGAAATTACAGTAAACAATAGCATGATTTATAACATAAATTTTAAATTTACTTATCAATTTATAACACACATTTATTTAAAAATTTATAACAATTTATTGTACATTTCAAAATAGCTAGAAGATAAAAATGTAATGTTCCCAACACAAAGAAAAGATAAATATTTGCCGGGCGCAGTGG
>NW_012109175.1:1117458-1155510 GCF_000951045.1 Mandrillus leucophaeus
CATAAAATAATATAAAATTGATTAATGGCACTGTATCATCCACAGTAAGGTTTTATTCAGTGAATTTTTTTCCATTTTTTAAAGCTTGCTTCCCTCCATCACCTATCCTTCTTAGTCCATGATTCCATATCTGCCCTGTCAGCCCAGTGGCCCATCTAATTATTCTTACATATTTAGTTAAAACTTATGCATTGCTATATAAGCTAGGCACTATTCTAAGCCATTGGCAAACTTTAGAAATATGATGAATACGGTAGATTTCTTCTGAAAATAATGTTTTTAAATGTGTAAAATAGAATATATAGGTTTATAAAGTAAAGCAAACATGTTGAAATAAATTTATTAGATATGATATTGTGATATAAAGTATATGATTTTTAATAACACAAATGAAAAAACAATGCTAGGTCAAATAACTGTCATATTTTAAAGTAAAGATGAACATAGATGATATTTTGAGATACTGAAACACCTCTAATGTGATGTGAAAATATCTATGCTTCTATTTGTAACAGTCTTAGGTACTGCAAATGGTATTGAGGTGTGTTGCCTGTATTCCTAATTGAAGGAAGTATTAAACTTCAGTTAATTGTAAGAATAAAAGCATGTTTGTTTCTGTTTAATTTGTGGACCAACTCTAGGTTAAAAACCTTTTGGTGGAAGAATTCCATTTCTGCTAAATGAACTGTGTCTATGTATTCAAAGTTCAAAGGAATGTGTACGTAGTTTGGCTGTTGGGTACTAGGCTTAGTGTCACCAATACCTGAGTGAAAAAATAATTCATACAGCAAACCCTCGTGACACAAGTTTGCCTATATAACAAACGTTACACATGTACACCTGAATTTAAAATGAAAGTTTTCTTTTTTAAAAAAGATTGTAGTTTGGTATTAAGGGAAATCAAAGTGTATGTTTACCATGTTAGTAACCAATAGAAGTTGCAATGAGTACAGGGAGGATGTATTTTTCTACGGAGAACGTATTATAATAGGACATAGTGGGACTTCAAAATCATGCTACTCTGTGTAGCAGGATTGATTTAAACTAACAAGAAATCTAAGGAAAAAATCCTGAAAAATATTGGTTGAATTTATTTTAATTATAAGAGAAGAGGACAAAGAGTTTTCATACATAGCAAATTTTTTTTCATATTCTTTGAAAAATTTGAAGAAACCAGCGTCTTTATATTACACATTTTTAAAAATGAAATGATCTGGGATGCTTGGATTCCATTCTTGATGAGACATACAGGTTTTGTTTACTGTCAGACAAAATGTTGATGTTAGTGGTGGAAAGAGCAAAGATACCTTCTTGGTAGGGCAGTTTAATTTCATGAACATATTGATAGAGAGAGCTTCACATGCCCTGATTCTATTGTAAAGAATAATTGATGGCTTTAGATCACCCACTTGAAGTTTCAGACATATAGCTTGCTGCTTAGTGACTGGAGAAGTCCTACAACTATGCTTTAAATAATCCTTTCAAACTTTTAAAATTGTGATGCCCAAGAACAAAATACATTTTATGTTGAGAGGCAGCATACGCACTCATATGAATGATGCAAAGATTTCACAAAGCAATACTAACCTTTAACGATGTAGAATGCACTGATATTTTCTATTTTAGTTCATTTTATTCCATTTCTTTTTTGATTTATTCCAGGTATGTCATATAGTTAAATTTCCTGCTTGGTACCAAAAGGCTCCTGTTAAAATGTAATGGCTTTTAAGGGACTATTTGCTGCTGAGTATTTTTCCTAGGGACATTTTAGAGCAGTGATTTCCAAGTCAAGGTTTATTGTAAAAAATTATATATATATAAATGCATTTACTATATTCTCTGTTACATATATTAATATATTCTCTATTACATATATATGTGTGTATATGTGTATAGACTTTTTTTTTTTTTTTTGGCTACTGCTCTCAACCAAGAATTGAAAGCCGCTGTTTGAGACTAATTGCAGAGCTTTTCCAATCATTTAGAAGTAAAACGTAGCAAAATGTGGCCCTGTTCTTTTCCTCACATTTCTAGCAGGCTGACTTTGTGGCTTAATCAATCATGCCTATGTAATGAAGCCTCCATAAAAACCCAAGAGGACAGGGTTGGCCGAGCTTCTGAATGGCTAAACACGTGGAGGTTCCTGGGGGGCAGCACACCCCGCGGGGTCATGGAAGCCCCGAGCCACTTCCCCCGTTCTCTCCCTGTGCATCTCTTCATCTGTATCTTTTGCAACATCCTCTATAATAAATTGGTAAACATAAGTGTTTCCCTGAGTTCTGTGAGCCACTCCAGCAAATTAATCGAACCCAAAGAAGGGAATGGAGAGCCCCCAATTTAAAGCCGGTCAGAAGTTCTGGAGTCTCAGACTTGTGACTGGTGTCTGGGGGTGTGGGGTGCAGTCCTGGGGACTGAGCCCTCACCCTGTGCAATCTGACCCTGTCTCTAGGTAGATGTGTTGGAATTAAATTGGAGGACACCCAGCTGATGTCCACTGCTTGGTGTTTGAGGAAAACCCCCCACAGATTTGGTGACAGAAGTCTTCTTTTGCATTAGTAATTGTCGTAATGGTGTTAGAGTTTAGGAAAAACCTGGTTTGCATGTATCAGAAACATGGGAATAGAGGAATGGAGGAAGGGGTACCTTAAGGACTTGTAGGCAACTGGGACATTTGAAGTTGTAGCAGGATGAAGTTTCAAGTTTGTGGGTTAGGCACACTTTTCTGTAGTGTGTTACCCCTGACAGCCTGATCTCTGTAGCTGAACAGCATCATTTGGCTCCTTTCTTTGCTAAAAATACTTAATATTTATTTATTTTTAATTTTTTTGAGACAAGGTCCTGCTCTGTCACCCAGGCTGGAGGGCAGTAGTGAGATCTCAGCTTACTGCAACCTTTGCCTCCCAGGGTCCCAAGTAGCTGGGACCACAGGTACCTGCCACGATGCCCCGCTACTTTTTTGTATTTCCTTAGAGATGGGGTTTCACCATGTTGGCCAGGCTGGTCTCAGAGCACTCCTGAGCTCAAGCGATCTGCCCGCCTTGGCCTTGCAAAGTGCTGGGATTACAGGAGTGAGCCACCAGCCTACTGATGCATGCAACAGCACAAATGAATCACAGCCACAAAGGGTTCATACTGTATGATTCCATTTATATGAATTTCAGTAATAGGCAAAAGCAATCTATGGAGTTAGAGTCATACTTACCTCTGAGAGACAGTATTAACTAGGATGGTGCAAGAGGGAATCATCTAAGATGTTGGAAACATTCTCTATTTTGATCTGGATGGTGATTATATGAGTGTATTAATTTTCTGTTCTTTCACATTGTTTAAATGGGAAGTGTGGATTCTTTGGCCATAGAAATCAGAACTTTACCTGGGTGGTGGTTACGCAGGTGGATACATATGTGAAAAATCATCAGGTGGTACACTTCAGACAGATCTGGTGCACTCAGGATGGTATGCTGTAGACGAGGTTGTATACTTCAGATCTTTACACTTTATGTGTCTTATAATGTAATTTTTTAAAGATTCCCTCATCAGAGAAGATTGTGGCAGGTGATTAATGTTATAGTCAACATCTGAAGATAAGGCCTTAGGCTCCAAATTCCCAGGAGCAACTGGAAGTTTGCATCCTGAAGTATTTTTTTTCCTTTTATGAACCTATCTCATCTGAAATGCTAATTTACAGAAAATAATAAACATAGAATTATAATACCAGAATTGGAAGAGTATGATTAATTCTTAAAATAGGACTAAACGCCATGCAAAATGATTTGCATCAAGCACTCAGTGAACATCAGGGGTGAGGAGAAGAAACTTAGATCTTTGCAACAGTTTTTTCCTTAGTAGGCTGGGAGAGGTTGGGATTCTGTGCCCTAGGTGGGAAGAGGGCATTGGCATCATAGAACTAGTTGTCTATTGGAGGTCTTGACTTCTGTTCATTTGAAGTCTTTCTTGATGGCCTCAGTGATGACCGCTTTGAGGCATCTCACGTAGACTTTAATCACCACCTTCACAAGAGCCATAACCACAGAAACTACAGACAGAACAGCACACAGATAGTCACTGCCCATTTAATGTCCTCCCAAAGGCAAACACTCTTTTACCACCCTTGGGAGCCAATTTCAGTGCTCAATCTTCTATTTTATTCTGCTATTTTCACCTCTACTGGCATTATCCTGGAGGTTTTCAATTATTTCCAGTCACAAATTGGCATTTGAATAAAATGTACCGTCTCTTTGCACAGCACACTCTTTTTTATATTGAAAAGACTGGTTTGTAAGGCAGCATCTTCTCACGTGCACATGGCAGAAAGGATGTTGCAGAAACACACTAGAAGTATCCTGAATATTAGTCCAGTTATTTAGTTTGTTATACAAGATAAGATAAAACAGTAGCTGCATTTATGTATGTAGAAGCTAGAATTCTTCCCTGAAAGATCGTGGGATTAAACAATGACCCCTTTCCTTCTCTGGAATGGCTCTTCATCTGCCTAGCTGCTTTATGGAACTGTTAATACTTATGAAAATATTTTTATTTCTTTCAAATTACATATATATAATAATTTGTTTGAACAGATAATACATGAATATGGCTTAAAACATCACACAAGTCAGTGAAGAGTTTATTTCTTTCCTGCTCCTGATCTCTGTGGCTGTCTTTTTTCTTAGAGGCAACCGTGGTGACTGTTTCCCTATGCAGCCTTCCGTAAACATATCCAGCATGTTCAAGAATCTATATATACCTTTCCTTTGTGGTGCTCATTTTTGTAATCTAAATTTATAAACTTAATTGAAGTATTTACACAGAGATACTTTGCCAGTGAATTTAAGCCAGCATTTGAAAATCTGCTAAAGTATTTTCTAAACTTCAGTTGTGTTGGATTTTTCTAGCTATCTTTATTCTTCTAGGTGCTCTAATAAATGCCATTGAGTAGCAGGTAATTACCTAATTACCTGGAAATTCTTTTCCAGTCTTTAAATAATCTAAACCTCCATTCTAGACCCTACAGAGAGAATATGCCCAGTATGGAAATTAGCACAATATATATCTCTTGGTTTGTAAACATTACTGCCATAGGAAGCCTTAAGTTGTAGCTAAAGATAGGAATGAACGTTTAAAAGTGGAAGAAAAGTCCGGTTATAGTCTTTTTCTGAGTTATAGAACACTAGTTTGTTGAAAGATTATTGTAACTAACTGGGCAATCACTTATTGAGAGTGTTCATTATGAATTAAGCAACCTTTTTAGTTTCTTACACAGATCATATCTCCTCTGTGTATAACTCTGCTGAGTAGTTTTTGTCATCTCCAATTTATAGACGAGGGATTTCATACAAAGACTACTTGTTAAGTCACAGAATAGGAATATAATTTAGGCTCATTAAGATTGGTATCCTAGTTGGCTTTATTCCAAAGTTCATACTTTTTGTTTTTTTCTCTCCTAATTCATGCTAACATTCAATGCATAACTTTACTAGTTTCCAAAGCAGCTAAGGACTAGCCTATTTCATGTGGGGAAACAAACTCAGACTAGGTTCTGAGTTGCTTAGAATATATATGTTTAAATTTATATTTTCAAACAACTTGAGACTTATAAAATGTTATATAAATAGTTCAGAGAGAGCAAGATGGCAGATTAGGAAATTCCAGCCCTCACTCCTACACAAAAACAATTATCAAATCAACTACCCACAGATGAGGATAGCTTTATGAGAGCCTAGAAGTGCAGTTAGGGGGCTGCAGTAGACCAGAGGAGCACAGAGAATGGGGATGGCCACAGAGAAAGGGTGAGGAAGAATTCTGCCTATGTTGCCCATCTCCTGGGCCAGCATGATATCAAAAGGAATTCCCTTGGCCATGAGTAATTCATGTAGGGTAAGAAGGATAGTAGGGCACCTCAGCAACCTGTGCCATTGAGGATCCCAGCAGCCCTAACCACTGCTGCAGAGGACTCTTTGGGTTTTTGCTGATGTGGACCCCAGCTGTTGGAGCTGTCCAGAGCCAGAGCTGCTGTGTCCTGTGAAATCAGAGCCTCCAAGTGCTGCCACTTCCCACCTCTGGAGTCAGAGCTGCTACTTCACCCTTATCCTGGTCAGGCTATTCATGCCTGCACCTGGAGATGGGCACTTACCACCAAGCACATTCCTGTGCACTGGTCCTGGTGCCCACCAGTGCCACCATGCATGTGTCCATATGCCCAGTGGACTAGGTGCCTACCATAGCTGTGCATGCACAACTACAGGACTAGGCACCTGCCAAAGCTGAGTATGTATGCGTATAGAATCAGGCATATGCTGCAGCTCTACCTGCTACCCAGCAGACTGAACCCTTGTGCCCCAACTGCCACAGTGTGCATGCACACCTGTGGACCTACTGGACAAGGCTTCTACTACAACCATGTGTGTGCTCATGAGCCCAGCAGACCCAGCCCCTGCCTGTCCTTGGAACTGATGTCTCCAGACACAGAACCAGACCTGGAGCCACTGTGTACTTTGCCCAGCTGGCACTCTCACAGCTACCCATGGGAAGAAGTCTTTCCCTACCTAGGCCAGTCCTTGAAGTTTGGAAGGGGTGATCCCTTCTTTGAATCAAAGGTGACAATACAAGGCTACAGCAACATAAGAAACCAGAGAAACATGACACCACCAAAGGAACATCTCTCCAGTAACCACCCCATATAAATGGAGATCTATGAGTTGCCAAACAAAGAATTCAAAATAATTATTTTAAACACTCAGCAGGCTACAACAGAACATAGATGGCTCAATGAGGTCAGAAAGACAATACAAGAACAAAATGAGAAGTTTAACAAACAGATAAAAATCATAAAAAAGAACCAAACAGGAATTCTGGAGCTGAAGAATGCAATGACTAAAATTAAAAAAGGCAACAAAGAGCTTTAGCAGCAGATTTGGTTAAGCAGAAGAAAGAATATGTAAACTTGAAATTGTCCAGACTGAGGAGGAAAGGAAAAAATATAACGAAAGAGTGAAGAAAACCTGTAGGATTTATGTGACACTGTAAAGCCTTACAAAAGAAGAAAAATCCTGCCATTTACAACAACATAGATGAACTTGGAAGATATGCTACTGAGTGAAATAAGCCAGACACAGAAAGGAAAATACTGCATGGTCTTACTTATATATGGAATCTAAAAAAGTTGAATTTGTAGAAGAAGAGAGTAGAATGGTGGTTACAAGAGGTGGGTAGGGGAAATGGGTAGATGTTGGACAAAGGATACAAAGTTTTAATTACATAGGGTAAATAAGTTCTAGAGAGCTAATGTATAGCATAGTGACTATAGTTAATCATGCTGTAGGGTATACTTGTAATTTGCTAAGAGTATATCTCCAGTGTTTTCTTTCTTTATTTTTAGTTTTTGAGACAGGGTCTCACTTTGTTGCCCAGGCTGGAGTGCAGTGGTATGATCTCAACTCACTGCAACCGCCACCTTCCGGGCTCAAACAGTCATCCCACTTCGGTCACCCAAGTAGCTGGACTGTAGGTGTGCTCTACCACGCCCAGCTAATTTTGTATTTTTTGTAGGGATGAGATTTCACCATGTTGCTCAGGCTGGTCTCCAACTCCTGGGCTCAAGTGATTCACTGGCCCTGGCCTTCTAAAGTGCTGGAATTATAGACATGAGCCACTGTGCCCAGCCTAGATCTCCAATGTTTTCACTACAACTGCTCTCCCACCTGAAAACACAAGGCAACTATGTAAGATGATGAGTATGTTAATTAGCTTAACTATAGTGATCGTTTCACCATGTATCTCTATCTACATATATGTAATCAAAACATCACTTTGTACAACTTTAAACATGTAATTTTTATTTAATTTTTTTAGAAAGTTCAAAAAGTTTTTTTCTGCTCTTTATTGAGATTTTCCTATTCTTCATTGAGATTTTCCTGTTAATATGTTACATAACCACAGTGCAATGCTCTCGATCAGGAAAATAACATAGCTGCAATATCAACTAACTTATAGACCTTACTTGAATTTGTCTCTTGTTCCACCAAAGTCCTTTTTCTGGTCCAGAATCCAATTCAGGATTCCAAATTACTTTTCGTTTGTTTTATCTCCTTAATCCTCCAATCTCTGACAATTCCTTAGTCTCTTTTTGTATTTCATGACCTTGCACTTTTGTGGATTCCTGGTCAGTTATTTCATAAAATATCTCTCAATTGGTGCTTGTTTCATGTTTTCTCATGTTTTAATTAGGTTATATATTTTTATCAGGTAAACCACAGAGGTGATGTATTTTTCTCAGCACATCATGTCAGGAGATATATAATAATAATATTTTATTTTTGTGATGTTAACTTTGACCACTTGGTTGAAGTCATGCTTGCTAGATTTCAACACTGAAGGGTGACTATTTTCCATTTTGTAGTTAGTAAGTATCTCATGGGGAGACATTTTGAGACTGTAAGCTTAGCCAACTTTGGTTCTAGACATATGGCTACCAAAATCTCAGCCAAAATATTTCCGCATTGGGTATTGGGGGCCAAGGCCTAAGAATAACCACTGATTATTCTATGTTGATATATTTTCCTAAGGTAGTTTGATGGAAAGAATTAGTTGGTCTAAGACAGGATTTCATTGTTTCCAAGTCCCTTGACTTAACATTGTCATCTTATAACCCTGTCTAATTCCCAAATACCTTTAAGGTTTAGTCGAGATAATAGACCTTCCACAAGTCATTTGGTTTTTGTGGGCCTTAGTTTATCGACCTATCTGGATAGATGGGATGAAAAACCTTAGAGCCATCTTTCTTTACTCATTCCCCCTGCTAGTGAAAGAGAATTCAGTGGAATCAGAAATGGAATGAAACATATACTTGGAGGAGTAAAAGTAATTTCCCAGAACAAAAGACAGAAAGGGCCCAGTGAGCAATATAAATATGTATTTTATGTCCATATTTAGGCATATTGCAATTAAAGTTCAAAATAACAAAGATGATTTAAAAATATTATGTATCAAACACGGTTTTACTTACTGGACAGTATGTAGTATAGGTTGTGCATTCATTTAACACAACTTTTAAGCATTTCTTGGGGGCCAGGCATGGTGTCAGATGACTAGGGATTTAGAAACATATGAGAGATGATTGGCATAGTCAGTTCTGGCTGCCATAACAAGATGCTATAGACTTGAGGCTTAAGCAACAGAAATTTATTTCTCACAGTTCCAGAGACTAGGTAGTCCAAGATCAAGGAGCAGGCAAGGTATGTTTTATTCTGTGGTCTCTTCTCTTGGCTTACAGGCAGCTGCCATCTTGCTGTGTGCACATAGCACAGACCTCTTCTTCATGCATCGGGGGAGAGGGACAGAGAGAGAGAGAGAGAGAGAGAAAGAGAGAGACAGCGCGAACACTTTGGTGTCTCTTCTTGTAAGGGCACTAATGCAATCACGAGGGCTCCAATTCATTTACCTCAAATTACCTCCTATCTCCAGATATCGTCACCTTGGGGTTTACAGGCTCACTATATGAATTTTGGGGAGACATAGCAATAATCCTTTCCTTAAACTCTTTGGGGGCAGCAATAGACATGTCAGTGAATAACTGCAACTACAGGCTAACAAATGGGACAATAGAATATACTCTTAAAAAGATGGGGCAGCACAAGAGGGCAATTAGCCTGGTCAGGAGAGACCAATGCAAACATTTCCCATCCAGCTGAATCCAGAAATTCAGAAGTAAAAAATAATACAAAGATTTTTTTTTTTTCTTTTCAGAATGCAGTTCTTTAAATTGCTTTGGTAATAAGCTGTGGGTGTGAAAAGACTGGCGGCAGGGGAAACACAGGTGTGAGGTATGTTACTGCAGTCTAGTTACTAGGGTTAATGTGTGGTTATTGGAGTGATGCACAGAGGCCCAAATGATTTCTGGAAAGCTTTCAATCACAAGCAAGTCATGAAATCACAGACTAGGGAAATAGATCTAACTATCTATGTTTCGGTTGTATCTCCAAGGAAAAAAAAGGAGCAAAAAATTTATGTAGAATTTTAAGGGAAGAATACATTGTTTCTTTTACCTTTTTTATTTTTTTGAGTCAGAGTCTCGCTCTGTCGCCCATGCTGGAGTGCAATGGTGTGATCTTGGCTTACTGCAACCTCCGCCTTCCAGGTTCAAGCAATTCTCCTGCCTCAGCCTCCCGAGTAGCTGGGATTATAGGCACCCACCACCACGCCCAGCTAATTTTTGTATTTTTAGTAGAGACAGGATTTCACCATATTGGCCAGGCTGGTCTCTTGGCCAGGCTGGTCTTAAGCTCCTGACCTCGTGATCCGCCCACCTTAGCCTCCCAAAATGCTGGGATTACAGGTGTGAGCCACAGCACCTGGCCCACATTTTGTCCTAATAGAGTGCTTTGAGTTGACCTTCTGTCTACAAAGGGGTTAGGCAATGGGGTAAGTTGAGTTAGTAATAAACACAGTGAACCCTTTTGTTGTTGAAGTCTGTAAGTAAGATAGTATTTCATTAAAACTTTTTTGTTATTTAGCTGTTGATTATTAAAAGAAAGATATCACCAATACTGGAGTTAATTTAAAGTGTTTTTTTTTTTTTTTTGGCAGGGTCTCACTCTGTCACCCAGGCTGGAGTGTAGTGGTGCAAACTTGGCTCACTGCTGCCTTGACCTCCCTGGGCTCAGGTGATCCTCCCATCTCAGCCTCTGGAGTAGCTTGGACCTTAGGCATATGCCACCACACCCAGCTAATTTTTGTATTTTTAGTAGAGACAGGGTTTGCCATGTTGCTCAGGTTGGTCTCGAATTCCTGAGCTCAAGTGATCCACTCATCTCGGCGTCCCAAAGTGCAGGGATTATGGGTATGAGTTACCATGCCCGGCTAATTTAAAGTTTTATAAAATAAGTTAGCTGGAGACTAATACCCCCAACATACTTATACAGGGAACTAATGATAATATTAAATAAATTGTAAATATGGATATAATTGAAATAATGAGACTGTTCTATCACCTGCAGCTCTCTACATAAGTCCTAGCATACTGGTTCTATTACCACTCATGTTGGTGAGAAAATGCTAAAGGGAACTGGATATATTCAATTCCACATTGTTAGAATAGATTCCATAATGGTTATAAAAGGACAATTCAACATGGTGGAATGAAGGGGTAAAATTAGCTGATAAGGGGTTGTGCCTTCACAGTCCAATCTAATTTCAACAAACAAATGCATAAGTGATTGTTAATAGCATAAACGAAATTCTAGCATTACATCATGTGGCACTTATGGTGAAAGGGTCATTTGTTTTCCATCTTTTCTTAGTTTCTTTGATTCTAAGGTCTATGTTTGTTTGTTTGTTTCTGGGTACCACAAATGTGTTCCTAGGAGGTAGTCATGTTTGGATATAAACTGTGTTAGCCATTTCCACCTTTTCAAGAATAAGTTGCTCGAGTTACCTAGCTTAGAAAACAGAGAGTGAGCTATTATGCATGTGACAGTGGACAGGCAAATCTTGCTAAGAAGGAGTGAGGGATATGGACATGAGACAATTCTTTGGGAAACAGTGGAGCAAAATTGCAAACTTTGGCTTTGATGCTACCTCCTCTTTCGGAACATATCTCCTCTCCACAGTCATCACATCCTGGAATCTCATGCTACTTAATTCATGATCAATTAATTGACACATATGGGTCACAATGTGTTTTTCTTCCTAAAAGCATATATGCATTTTAATAATAACAATAATAATAATAATAATAAAGCTATTGTAACTAAAAAATGTGTTGTTAATAGACTTTAAGGAAAGAGTCTTGAATAGAAAATCTTTAGGAGATCTAAGAAAGGCCAGTCATAGAAATTTCAGCTGG
Organism: Mandrillus leucophaeus; assembly: GCF_000951045.1. NCBI lineage: Eukaryota > Metazoa > Chordata > Mammalia > Primates > Cercopithecidae > Mandrillus > Mandrillus leucophaeus. Next base: position 1,129,298 of record NW_012109175.1, read on the forward strand.
AATCCCTTGGCAGGCATAAGGAAATTCAAAGGACAGGGAAGTTGTGTGTGCTGGAAAGAGAGGCTGATAACAAAAATAGTAATATTGAAAAGATAAATATGGTAGGCTACACCAGTGGATGGAGGTAGAGAGAAGGGAAACCAAGGTAATGGCATTCAAAAAATAATTAGCTTTAGTTCTAGAGATTGCATGGTAACTCTTATTTTCAAAATTTTGAAGAACAGGGTAACAGTCACCGCTTTGAAATTTTATGTGATACACAGCTTGGATTCAAGAAAGTAATCATTCCAGGCCTCGATCCCCTGAGGCCTTCTGAGGAGATACCAGGCTAACTAGGATTCAGTCTTTTCTTCTTCTCAGTCTTTAGTTCTGGCATTTTTCAATCAACATATGTGTCCTTTGGGTATTCTAACCATGAACATTAAAAAAAAATTTTTATTGTGGAAAATCTCAAATGTACACCAAAGTAAAGAGAATTGCCTAATGAACCCCATGTACCAGCTTCACCTGGTTTCAACAATCATCAGCATTTGTTAGTCTTGTTTCCTTATTCCCACGTAATGCTCTTCTCCCTCCTTTTTAAGCTAAAATATTTTGAAGCAAATCCAAGACAGGATATCATTTTGCATGTAAATATTTCAGTAAAACAATGGCCATTCTGACTTAATAAACATAGATATATAAATTGGAATAAAAATATATTTTAGTTCTACTGTGTTCAGAACTCTGTGCTAAGCACTTTGCCTGTGTTATGTCATCCTTTCACCATCCAGTGAGCCAGGCTTAATTGTTCCCACTTTCCTAATGGGGAAACTGAAGCCCCAAGAGGTCCAGTAAATTGCCAAAGATCACACAACTAGGAAGTGATGCAACTGGGATTCAAATTTGCTTTAACTCTCAAGAGCTTGTGCCCTTAACCATTGTATACAAATGCCTCAACAGTACAACATACCTGTCTTCTGAAAACAGGCCCATAAGGAACACTCTTGCATGGGTGAAAGAATGACTTTGCTTAACACAATTTATTCTATTGCTTAGTGTCCTTAAATAAATCTCTTCTTGATTGAGAATTTTTTTAGCAGAAAGAATATTGGGTTTGGAGTCAAATGGCTTTAGGTTGGGCATGCTCTTCCATCACTTTATGGAGGTGAGACTTCGGGCAAGTTACCCAGGATCTGAGTCTCAATTTTCTCATCAATTACTGTGAAGATTAAATGAGACACTAGAAGTCCTAGAGCAGTTCACTGTATGTAGACTGGAATCAAGTATATGTTGGTACTCTCCCTCTACTTTCTTTTCCTTTTATCTATTCCCTACACTTCACTATGAGTGTCCTTTTCCCTCCCCTCCTACCACCTTTCCTCCATTCTATGTTGTGAGGACTATATTTATTTTCATATGTCCTAAATTTCCTCAGTTAGCATGATTTTGGCTTAATTTCTACTCCTTCATTAGTTTCCATACACATTTTGAAATGGCTGAGCCTGGCTATTACCTTGTGTTAATTTTATAATTATTATAAATAATTATAAATATATAATTTATATATTTTTATAAAAAAATAGATTATAATTTTATAATCTATTTTATAGATTCTTCTCATTGCATTTTTAAATGTAAGCTGCCTAAAACACTTTCAGGAAGTCAGCAGGGTATAAGTGGCCAGTTTCATTATTTATTGCCACATTCTGTAAAGGATTATAAGGTAGTATGTGCTGCTTAAGCCATGGCACATATTTGTCATCATTGTGTTGTCAATTTCAATTAAGCTGAGGTTATGTGATGAATAGATTGGGTTGGCCAGGGGAGGGGAGGGTCATATAGGCTGACGGTTGTTTTGTCAGCCTGGCATATTCTTCAAACCAATTTACAAGGCTGCTTTAATTACCTTGGCAGCTTTCCTTGGAACCCTCTCCAAGTTCCTCACATTAAAAAGTTTTCTCATCAGCACAACCAAAATTATCAATGATTATAATGTCATAAACCTCCCAGTTCTCTGCTTGGCTCATGATATGGATGAATGCTATGGTTTTATTGTCTGAGATGTCAAGCTGATTCTCTGGTTGCCCTTGGAAACAGTTTAAATCTCTTAAAAACATGAAATAAGCTCTTCAGGTCAAAACAGCGTATTCATATTGTGACTACTGAATGAATAAAATTAGATTAATGAATCTTTTTAGAGAGTTACAGGGACTTTTTGTTGGAAATTGATGCATTATTAGTTGGCACTGGGAAACTTACATAAAGAGATTAGACATCCATGTATGTTACATGACTCAAACACATGTAGAATTAAGTGTAATTTTCACTTTGTTGAGATTTAGGGACTATAAATAAAAATGAGTACATGTGCACTGATACACATACACACATGCACACCCACAAACACACACACATTTACAGATCTTCCTCACACTCAAGAATAGCCATAGGAAAATTGTAGTTTTATTAATTTAATTTATTTATTTAACATTTTTTAAAAAAATAGAGGCAAGATCTCATTATGTTGCCCAGGATGGTTTTGAACTTTTGGGCTTAAGTAATCCTCCCTCCTTGACCTCCTAAACTGGTAGGATTACAAGGATGAGCCATCACTCCCAGCCGGAAAAGTGTAGTTTTAGACTCTGAGGGAAGATCTAAAGTGGGCGTGGTAGTGGCCTTGGAATTACAGGACAGAGGTGTAGATATAATAAAGGAGAAATGGGGAAATTTCTATAATTTCATGTGAGGCAAAGCAAAATGGGAATGGGGCAAGGCTGGCATGGGAAATGTTGACAGGAGGAGGAAACAAGCCTGCTGGCCTGTTCGGGCTCCAAGGCAGTGTTTCCTACCTGGGCATCATTTCCTGGCTTTCCAAAAGACCCAGAGAGATGAGCCCCGGAGTGTAGTAGAGATAAGGGAGTAGGGAAAAAGATAGTGCATCAGTTAACTATTGCCGTATTACTAACCTCTCCAAAGTTCAGCATCTTAAAACAACACCCACTGATTATTCACAGTTCTGTGGGTCAGGAAATCTGGACAGTACCCAGCAGAGTTAGCTTGGCTCCCCATATTGACTAAGCTCACTCATGCAGCACTGTTCATCGGAGTGTTGGAAGAGGCTGTAAAGTCTAAGATGGTCTCATATACCAGGTTGTGGTGTTCCCTCCTGTCCTCTGGGTTGCTTTAATCCATCTCCACCTGGCATTTCTATTCATGCAATCCTTCTTTCTATTAGGATATCCCAGAGGTTTTTTTTTGTTTTTGTTTTTTTTTTTTGTTTTGTTTTTTTTTTTGAGACAAATCCATGCTCTGACACCTAGGCTGGAGTGTAGTGGTGCAATCACAGTGCACTGAAGCCTTGACCTTCTGGGATCAAGCGATCCTCCCTCCTTAGCTTCCCCAGTAGCTGAGACTACATGGACACACCTGGCTAATTGAATTTTTTTTTTTTGGTAGAGATGGAGTCTCACCGTGTTGCCCAGGCTAGAGCTCTTTACTTGTGGGTTAGGGCAGTAAGCAAGCAGAAGAGGAGTTGCCAGTTTTTTTTTTTTTTACTCCCTGAGACGGAATCTTATTTTGTCGCCCAGGCTGGAGTGCAATGGCTTGATGTTGACTCACTGCAACCTCTGCCTCCTGAGTTCAAGCAATTCTCCTACCTCAGCCTCCTGAGTAGCTGGGATTACAGGTGTCTGCCACCATGCCCAGCTAATTTTTGCATTTTTGGTAGAGACAGGGTTTCATCATGTTGGCAAGCTGGTCTCGAACTCCTGACCTTGTGATCCGCCTGCCTCGACCTCCCAAAATGCTGGGATTACAGGCATGAGCCGCCATGCCTGGCCTGTTTCCAGGTTTCTTAAGGCCTAGGCCTGTAATTGGCACAGTGTCATTTTTGCTGTGTTCCATTGGTCAAAGCCAGTCCCAGTGCCAGCCCAGATTTAAGGGAAAGGAAAAAGACTTCACTTCTGGATAAGAGATATGGCATGGGGCTACAGGAGTTATGGGTGGTCATCTTTGCAGATAATTTTCCACAGATGGCTGCCCAAATATATTACAGTAAATGTCTGGTGTCTTTGGCTTTTGATAGGGAGCAATGGCAAACTTTTCAACTCTCACAGTGGTAGATGGTGATATTCTGATTCAGTTTCCTTTTGTTGGGAAGGTAATCTAGAAGAAGAGCACTGGTTTTGACTTTAGACCTGGATTCTGGTCCTTAATTAGCCATTCATAAGTTGTATGCCCATGGTCCCACTTCATACTCTGTGAACATTACTTTCCTAATCTCTAGTTGGTAATAAACATTGCCTGCCTCCTAGGGTTGTGCTAAGATGTACTGAAATTACTTACACAGTGTCTAGCCCAGTGCTCAGTCAAAATAAACACTCCATAATATTAATCTCCTTCCCTCCACGTTTAATCCAGGAGAGGCATAACTGAGTGCTCATAAGGAAGGTGACCATATAGTTTATCTAAACCAGGACACTTTTGGAGTGCTATGAATAATTATGGAGGTGCTAATAATAATTATGCCAGATAAGAGATATAAGCCAGGAGTATCCCAGGTAAACTGGGTCCTCCTGGTCATAAGGAACTGCTGAACTGGGGCAAGAATAGGGTAGTAGCGGTTGCCTTCAGTTTTTGGAACTTGGCAAAGTCTATTTGTATTAAATATGTTCTACATTAAAGGCCTCATACAACAGACAAGAAACCTCACAAGAGAAAATCAAAACTCAGAGTAACTGTAGAACAATGATGGGCTCACGCTTGTAATCCCAGCACTTTGGGAGGCTGAGATGGGTGGATCACTTGAGGTCTGGAGTTTGAGACCAGCCTGGCAACAATGGTGAAACCTCATCTCTACTAAAAATACAAAATTTCGCCAGGCGCAGTGGTGCATGCCTGTAATCCCAGTTACTCAGGAGGCTGAGGCAGGAGAATCGCTTGAACCTGGGAGGCGGAGTTTGCAGCGAGCAGAGATCGTGCCACTGCACTCCAGCCTGAGTGACAGAGCAAGAGCTAGACTGTCTCAAAAAAAAAAAAAAAAAAAAAAAAAAAATTGTTTGCCTTCTGTTACCTTGAGTTTCTTTGTCAGCAAAGGTGTATCTTGTGACAAATTTATCTTCCGTGTGAGGGTTACAAAAACTTACAAGGAAATCCACTTGAAAGCACCCTCTACCCCCTTCCTACTCCCTACTCTTTCTTTTTCTGTATACCCTTTCAGTCTCTGCATCACTAAATGTACAATTCCAAGAAAGAATAATTGAGAGTGAGGCCACGAGAATTCATGTTGTCAGTCTGGTACAATGGGAATGAAGCAGTCAAGAGAAAAAATTCCACCCCATACAGAATCATTTAAAACATGGTTGGTAAAGAAAAAAATATCAGACCCATGATGTTAATAGGGAACTGTTTTGCTTTAAGCAGTCTGTAGGAATGATAGGATCTTGTGAGTCCATAATAGAGATGTAGACGTGACAAGCAGAGGAATAAAATAAGTTGGAACTGAATACAAATGATCATGATTGCATGTTTTCAGGATTTTGTGTCCAGATGGCTACAATGTTAAATATTGATGCAGGATTTTTTGCTCCTTAGTTCAGCTAGGTCTGGGTTCTTGTCGCCAGACCGGGAAGAAGTGGGCAGGTGGACACTCAAAGAATGAGTGGAGTAGAATTTATTAAGTGAAAGGAAAGCTCTCAGCAAAGAGACGGGTGCTGAGAGCAGGCTCCTGGTTGTCTCCTTCACAGTTGAATACCAGGGGTTTTATGTAAAAACTGATGGGGCTGGATATAAGGCGTGAATTCCTGGTGGCTCCACTCCCTCCCCACAGTGCACATGTGGTCCCTTAGTCTGCTGTGGGGATGTTCAGGCAAACCCCATGGGCAAGTTCCCTTATCTACACAAAACATCTGGTGCAAGCACTTGTGGGGTGGGTCGGAGATTCTCCGAGAACACTTCCCTTACTGTCTGACTAAAGCAAGCTGGCTAACTCCTTTCAATATGAGTTCCATATCTCTCTTGGCTATAATTAATATTAAGTGTTAAGGTCCTTTTGTACTTGTGCAAAACATAATGGGCTCAATCCTAGATTAATTTCTGCAGCACTGTTTTCCAAATTTAAGAAAAGCAAGAAAAATACAATGCCCTTGGTGATGGATGTAGAAATTATATATTAAGGTGCCATTGTGTGTTAGGCTATCACCAGTGCATCCTCACACATAGTAAACTATGTTTGTATGATGAAGTCTAAAAAGTAATCAATTTATTCATCTCCTTTCTGAACAACACAAAAGTTTTAGCATATTAAACATCCTTCCAACATCCCCTTGTTATTGTTTTCTCCCATGTTATTGGTGCCCAATACTTTGATTCCACATTGCTTTTAAATGTAAATTATTTACACTTTTTGCAGTTAAGAGTAATAATGATAATAGTGATTTATATTTAAGAATATAGTTTGCTGATTTTCTGTACTCCTTACTTCGGGGTTTATTTTTCTTCCTATCCAAGTATATGTAGCTTTCAGCATTTTGTTTGGCATAGGTCTGTGGATTCAAATATTTTTAGTTTCAGGTAGGCTGGAAATGTTTTTATTTTGCCTCTCAGTCTCAAAGGATGTTTTGGCTTGGTATAGAATACTAGGTTGAGAGCTATTTTTCATCAAGTGTTTTAGAGATTTTTATTGTGTCTGGCATTTATTCAGTGACGTGCTGGTAAATATTTTCTGGAGGCTGGAGAAAGAAATCTGGTTTGTAGCATTTATCAATTTCTATGGTATAAATACTCCCACCATGGCTGATTTTAAGCTACTGACATTTTAATGACTGGTTCACAAAATTCCTGGAAATTTCTCAGTCGGCTCTTGTGAGTTAGTGCAGGCTGGCTCCAGTATGCCACAGCATTTATTGTTACTGATTCATTGATGTTAGTGTGTTCATCTTTCTACTTTAGGTAATAGTGTTTGTTCCTGGTAGCTTGTCAGACTTTCTTTTACTATTGATGTTTTGTAGCCTTAAAATGATGTTTAGGTGTGGGTTTACTTTTATTTGTACTGCTTGGAATCCAGTGTGCCTTCTTCACCTAAGGACCCAAGTCTTTCGTCAGCAATTCAAAAATCCCAGCAAAGGCTAGGTGTGACGGCTGACACCTGTAATCCCAGGACTTTGGGAGGGTGAGGAAGGAGGATCGCTTGAGCTCAGGAGTTTGAGACCATCCTGGGCAACATAGCAAGAACACGTCTCTACCAAAAATTTAAAAAGTTTAGCCCAGCATGGTGGTACATGCTTGTAGTCACAGATACTTGGGAGACTGAGGTAGCAGGATCACTTGAGCTGGAAAGATGAGGCTGCAGTCAGCTATGATCATTCTACTATCCTCTAAACTGCGTGATGGAGCAAGATCCTGTCTAAAAAAATCCCCCAAATCCCAACATAATGAAACAGCCATTGCCCCTTCCTGTTTCTTTCTCTCAGGAGTTCTGATTTGATGTAATTTGGAGCATCTAAGTCTAGCCTCCATGGCTTTCGTTTGTAGTTTCTATATATTATTCTTATGTGTTTATTTTGGGTTTTTATTCAGTTTATTCTTTAAAATTTACTAATTCTCTTTTCACCTTTGATGAATTCACTGTTTAACATGCTTGCTAAATTTTTTATTTTAATGATTATACTTCTCATTTTAAGATTTTATAATCTACTAATTTTTAAAAAAATCTGTATTTCCTCCATAAATTACTGTGCTTATGATCTGAAAGCTTCTAATTATACTTATTTTAAAGTCACTTCCAGATTCCTCAATTAACTCTGCTCGCCTAGTTTGACTTCCACTTTTTAGGCCTGTGGATTATCTCTTGGCTATGGAATAAAAGTTAATATTTATTGAGTGTTCATTGTGCACTTTATGTGTGTAAACTCTCTTAGTCTTCTCCACAAAGGTGGATGCTATCATCCTCATTCTGTAGTAAAGAATACTGAAGTGTTGAGAAGCTGAGTAACTTGTATAATATCACCTAGTTACGGGAGAGGCAAAACCAAGAATAAGTCAAGATTCAGAGTGTCCACTCATAATCATGATTGAAGGTAGGCTCCCATGTGTCTTTTCGTCTCAAAGATCTTTCTATTGAAGCACGAACATACCTATATAAAAGTGCAAAAATTGTAATGGAAGAGCTTGGTGAACTTTCACAAAATAAACTCACCCACATGCAGACTGAAAAACAAAACAACGTATTTCCAGCATCCTGGAGACTCCCTTTGTATATTTTTCAGGTGTTTTCAGCCTTGGATTCACTTATTAATCCTAGTAATTTGTCTCTAGATTATCTGAGAATAATTGCAGTTTCTCTTTTTTAAATTCTGAGCCCTCCCCCCCCCCCCGCTTTTTTTTTTTTTTTTAACCCTGTCTTATGGCTAGGAACTCCCGTACTAATGTTGGATAAAAGTAATTCTTGCAGGCACCCTTGTCTCATTCCCCAATCTAAGGAAAAAGGGATTTTAACATTTCATCATTAAATATGTGGCCTCTTGTGAATTTTGGGTGGATATACTCAGAAAACAATATCCTGAAATGTGCCACTTTGTACTTTACACTGAGCACTGGGGCAGCAGCAAATGAAGGGAAGACCTTTTTCTGAACCTTGCTTATCTACCTAAAGGCCAGATCCTCCAAAAGACATTCAACTGTTGTGAATCTCTTCCCCAGATGTCTCACTAACCATGGGAAATTGACACATATTGCAGGAAGAAAGGTGACACCACACCCAGAGCCCAGAGGAGCGTTGTCCTAGGCTATTGTTTATACTTTGAGCTCATTCATCTCCCCTAAAAATCGTTTACTCTCCCCCTAAAATTGCCTACATCCCTCACTTTCCTCTCCCCTGTGGATAGAGTATTTAAGCTTCAGCTATCTGGTGCTTCTTTGAGTTTCTATACTTTGTGTGACTCCGTGTGCTTATATATTAATACATTTATATGCCTTTTCTCTTGTTAATCTGTCTATGATCAGTTTGTTTCATAGACTCAAATTCTTGAATATTCAGGGTATGAAAGAACACCTCTTATGAATCTTGACAACACTCTCAAATTAAGGAATTTCATTCCTATTCCCTGTTTGGTCTGTTACTGTTGTAAGAAATTAATACTGATTTAGTGGATTAAGCCAACACAAACTTATTATCCTACAATTCTTTAGGTAAAAAGTCTGACACAGGTCTCATGGACTGAAAATCAAGGTGTTGACAGAGACGTATTCCATCTGGAGGCTCTAAGAGAGAATCTGTGTCTTTTTTCCAGCTTTTATAGATCACTAATATTCTTTGGCTTGTTGCCTGTCTCCTCTATCTTCAGAGCCAGCAATGTTGAATCTCTCACCATTCTCCCATAGTCACATCTGTCTCTAACTACAGTCGGGAAAGATTCTTATTTTAATTAGCCACATAATTAGGCTGGATAATCCAGGGTGCTCTCCCCATCTCAAGGCCTTTAACTTAAGTGCATCTGCGAAGTCCCTTTTGTCATGTCAGGTTTTGGAGATTAGGATGCGAACATATTTGTGGGGGGGGGGGGCATTATTCTGCCTGTCATACGGATGTTGCTTTTTTTTTTTTTGCATTTATGAGCTGATAAACCAATTTTCTCCTTTATTCTGTTACGTAGTGAATTACATTGACTGATTATTACATATTAGACCAGGCTAGATTACTATTCCAGTTTTGTTAGAATAAATGAAAACTTGATAGTTATATGTTACCTATTTTATATTATTGTGTTTGATTTGGTAATACTTTATTTAGGATTTTTATATCTATATTATGTGAGAGATAGCCAGTCATTTTCCCGTCTTAAAATTTCTTTGCCAGGTTTTTTAGTATTGAGATTTGCGGAACTCAAAAAAATGATTTGGAAAATGTGGTTTTTTCCCCTAGAATATGGGGGAGTTTTGTAAAATTACTATTTCGTTTTGAAATGTTTAGAAGAATTCACTAGTAAAGATATCTGGGCCAGGAATTTTTTTTTTTTTTATTATTTCAACTTTTTTAGATTTAGAGGGTACATGTGCAGGTTTGTTATATTGGTATATTGTGTGATGCTGAGGTTTGGGGTACGGTCGATCCTGTCACCTAGGAAGTGAGCCTAGTACCTAACAGTTAGTTTTTCAGTCCTTTCCATATTCCCTCTTTCTCCTCTTTAGTAGTCCCCAGTGTCTATTGTTGCCATCTTTATGTCCAGGAGTACCCAATATCTAGCTCCCACTTAAAAGTGAGAACATACAGTATTTGGTTTTCTGTTCTTGCATTAATGTGCTTAGGATAATGGCCTCCAGCTGCATCCGTGTTGCTGCAAAGGACATAATTTTGTTTTTTTAAATGGCTGTGTAGTATTCTGTAATATATATGTACCACATTTTCTTTATCCAGTCTACCATTGATGGATGCCTAGGTTGATTCCATGTTGCTGCTATTGTGAATAGTGCTGTGATGAACATATGAGTGCATAAGTCTTTTTGGTAGAATGGTTTATTTTCTTTTGGATATATACCCAGTAATGAGATTGCAGCTTGAACAAGAGTTCTAAGTTTTTTGAGAAATATTTAAACTGCTTTCCACAGTGGCTGAACTAATTTACATTCCCACCAACTATGTATAAATGTTCCTTTTCTCTGCAGTTTTGCCAGCATTTGTCATTTTTTGATTTTTAAATAACAGCATTTTGACTGGTCAGAGATGTTGTCTCATTGTAGTTTTGATTCACGTTTCTCTGATGATCAGTGATGTGGAATACTTTTTAATATGTTTGTTGGTTGCCTGTATGTCTTCTTTGTTTTTTTTGAGACGGAGTCTCACTCTGTTGCCCAGGCTGGAGTGCAGTGACATGATCTGCTCGCTGCAGCCTCTGCCTCCTGCCTCCTGGGTTCAAGCAATTCTCCTGCCTCAGCCTCTGGAGTGGCTGAGACTACAGGCGTGCACCACCATGCCTGGCAAATTTTTTCTATTTTAGTAGAGTCGAGGTTTCACCATGTTGCCCAGGCTGGTCCTGAACTCCTGAGCTCTGGCAATCTGCCCGCCTCAGCCTCCCAAAGTGCTAGGATTACCAGCATCAGCCATCATGCCTGGAGTTGCTTGCTTTTTAATAGGGTGTTTTGTCTTTTTCTTGTTGAATTGTTTATATTCCTTATAGATTCTGGATAGCAGACCTTTGACGAATGCGTATTTAGTGAATATTTTCTCCCATTCTGTAGGTTGTCTGTTTACTCTGTTGATGGTTTCTTTTGCTATGCAGAAGCTCTTTAGTTTAATTAGGTCCCGCTTACCAATTTTTGTTTTTGTTACAGTTGCTTTTGAGGGCTTAGTTATAAATTTTTTCCCAAGCCTGATGTTCAAAATGGTATTTTCTAAGTTTTCTTCTAGAATTCTTACAGTTTGAGGTCTTACATTTAAATATGTAGTTTATCTTGAGTTAACTTTTATACATGGTGAAAGGTAAGGGTCCAGTTTCATCCTTTGACATATGGCTAGGCAGTTACCCCAGCACAATCTCAGGGGAGTAGGTTGAGGCACTCAGCAATGACACATACAGACCAGTTCCAGGTCACCAAACTGGCCCAGGCTGCAATTCTCATCACCTAGGAGAAATCACAGCTGTGGCAGATATCCTGCCCCAAGCCTTCCATGGGGGAGAGCACAATTCCAGTGTCTACTGCTAAGGGGGCATTCCACAATTCTGGTTATAGAATTCTGGTTATAGAATAGCACCTACTCTACTCCAGGGCAGGTGCTCCAATCTACAGCTCAAGACTAAAATGCCTTTGCAGCCATGGGACCCAGATGCCAAAGAATGGCTGGTTTGTATGCACTCAGATTAAAAGTGGTGTCCTGTTCTCTGTCCTGGGTCTGGGAAAATGTCTGCAGTTTTTCCCACTATTTTTCCCTCATAGCATCTCCAAGTCTCTCCCCATGATAGCTACAGGGCTTTGGAGAAACAAAGTGCTCTCTCTCAGCCTTGGACCCCCAGTGGAAAGGCGAGTCACAGAGTGAGAGTCTCTTCCTCTCTCATATACCAGGGCTTCATTCATTTTTATCAGTTGGACACCTGTCATGGCAGCTGTTTGCCTGTGTTCTCTTTCCTATGATCTGGGGTGTCCTTTGTGATTTTGGTGCATTCTCATTTTCCTTCTTGCATGAAAGCTCACATAATTGATTCTTATGTGTGATCTTGCTACTTTCAAGGCACTGAGTCATGCTAAAAGCCTCTAATCCACCATCTTGGGAAAACTTTTTGGGAATGTTTTTATAATCAGATTAATTTTTTTTATAGATATAGGCTATTCAAATATTGTATTTCTTCCTATGTCAATTTTTTAAATTGTGTTTTCCTAGGAACTTTATTACTTCATTAAAAATTAAAAATTTATTTGGTTCAATTTGTTTATAATAGCCTCTTCAGTTTTTAAAGCCTGTGTGTTTCATTCCTGACTACCGTAATTTGCACTTTCACATTTTCCTTTATTAATTTCCCCAGATGCTTATGACTTTCATTGATCTTTTCAAAGAACTAATCAAGGTTTGACTTTGTTTATTTTCTCTAATATCTATATGTTTATTTTGGCTCTTATATTAACTATTTCTTTTCTTCTATTTTCAGTTTGATTTTCTGCTCTCTCCTTTTTCAACTTTATGAGGATACTCAAGTAGTTCACTTTCTTCTTTCCAAGTTATGCATTTGTAACTGAAGCTTTTTCTCTCAACAGAAAATTATCTGAATTCTATATGTTTTAATATGTCATACTGAGACAGCCAGGTGGCAGGTGGGAGGGGGTCCCTGGAGAAACTCCAACCAGCCTGCCCACTGGGGTGGAGCCTAGGGAAATTCACATCGTTTGCAGGGGGCAGGATACTGGCCCCTCCTCTTCCTGTGTGGAACCTGGGATTCAATCAGCCGGGTAGGAAGTGCTCTAGCAGAGACACTCAGGCCTTGTGAGAGTCCTTGTTTCCTCCTTTTTTTCCCTTTTCACCCAATAGAACCCTGCTTTACTCACCCTTTAAACCGTCTACGAGCCTAAATTTTCGTGGCTGTGGGATGGGCAAAACCCCTGTCTTTAGCTAAACTAAGGAAAAGCCCTGCAACAATGTTTTCATTATCATTTGGTTAAATATGTTTTATAATTTCTATTATATATATATTTTTATTCATGTGTTGTTTAGAATAATATTTAATTTACAAATATTTTGAGATTTTTTTTCTTTGTTATTGATTTATAGATTAATTTTATAAATATATTCTGATTGATATCAATCCTTTGTCATTTGCTGAGAGTTGCTTTATGAACTAGCCTATTGTTTATTGGAGTTTTTACTCAAATATTCTGCTCATATTTGAGTACAGCATTTGTTCTAGCTATATGTTGCTGAATAACATCAACAACTTTAGTGATTTAAAACATTGACTTTGAATGAAAATCTGAAATTTAGAAAGATTTCAGTAGGGACACTTTTTCTCTTCTCCACATGGTATCAGCTGGAATGGCTTAAAGGCTGGAAGCTAGTATATGTCATTCATGAAATTTGTTCCTTTTTTCTAAGTAGTTGAATTTATTGACAAACAATACTTTGATATTTTTAGTCACTCTCTCTTTGTTATAGTTAGTATTTTGGGGTATATATTTTTACAGCTTTTTAATTGCAGTCTTTCTGTGTCTTTATATTTAAAATGAATTTCTTGAAACAACATGTAGTAAAACTTTTGTTTTTTCCATTTCAGTAACATTGCCTTATAATTGGAGTATTTAGTCCATTTACATTTAGTGTAAATAATGATATATTTGTATTTACAAATATACATCTCTTTTTACAATTTATTTTTATTTGTTCATCCTGTTTTGTGTTCCCCTTCATTTTCTTCTTTTGCCCTAATCTAGTAATTTTTTTATTGACTTGTTCATTGAACCTTATTTTGCTAACATTTTAGCAGTTACTCTAGAAAATGCAACATAAGTCCTTGACTTAATCATATTTCATATATAAGTACTTTTGTCACTAACCTGACAATGCTAGGACTTAAGAACCCTGTAACTCCATTTGTTTTTGTGTTATTCTTGTCATGCATTTAAAATTTACATATATTTTAATTTTTAAAAGAAAGTTATTCTTTGGGAAGCTGAGGTGGGAAGATCCCTTGAGGTCAGAAGTTTAAGACCAGCCTGGTGAGACGATGGGTCACAAAAAATAAAAAAATTAGCCAGGCATGGTGGCCCATGCCTGTAGTCCCAGCTACTTGGGAGGCTGAACTGGGGAGGATTGACTGAGCCCAGGAGGTCGAGGCTGCAGTGAGCCATGATCCCTTCACTGCACTTCAGCCTAGGTGACAAAGTTAGACCATGTCTCAAAACAAGCAAACAAACAAACAAACAAATGGTTATAATTATCCTTTTGTTCAGTCAATTTACTCATATATTTACTCCTCTTTCATTTATTCTTCATTTTTCTTTTATTTTTATGTTTCTATCTGGAATAATTTTCTTTTCTTGTTTTGCTGGCAAGTATGTAGAACAATGAAGTCATTTTCTTTCTGTCTAAAAAACTCTTTTGCATGAAGCATGAACGTGCTGACAATAGATTTTTTGTTTTTGATTTTTTGTTTCACTTTTGAAGGATATTTCACTGGGTTTAGAATTCTGTGTTAGAAGTTATATTCTTTCAGCACATTTAAGATTTTATGATTGTCTTTTTGCTTTCAGTCTTATTTTCTACTTTGAAGGTAGTATGCCTTTTTTTCATGGTTGCTTTTATCCAAAGTAATTTATTGTGGAAAATTTCAAGCAACTATGAAGTTTTACAGAATATTATAAGGAACCCTATTTATCAAACATTCAGCTTAAAAAATTATGAATTTGTGCTTAGTCTTCTTTAATCTCTATTCCCACCTACTTATTATTGTGAAGCAATTTCTCATCAACTTATTTAAGTATGTATCCCTATTTACTAAGAGCTCATTTTATCTTTAAAAAAAGACATAATCACAATACTATCATCATGCCTAAAAAATAAGAATTCCTTAATATGATCCAATATTCAATTATTTAAATTATTTGAAAACAGCAAAAAAATATGAAATCCACACACATATATTTAACATTCTCAACAGATATTCAACATGTGTGAGTGCATGTGTGTGTTTGATTATCTTTTGATTTGAATATGAGGTCAAATAAGTCTATTGTTCGGATTGGTTGAAGTATCTTTTAAATCTTCTAATAGACTTCCCTCTTTCTTTTCTTTTCTTTCCTTCCTTCCTGCCTTCCTGCCTTCCTTCTTTTCTGCCTTCCTTTCTCCCTTCCTCTTTCCCTCCCTGCGTCCCTCCCTTGTCTTTTGTAATGTTTTTCACTATATTTTTGGGTTAGATTCCAGGAGTCCATATAATTTTCTTAGACATCATGAAATCCCCCTTCGTAAAAGTTGTACCATTTTGAATTCTCATAGGCAATGTATAAGAACAATTGTTTTTCCACAGCCTCACCATCAGAATATGTTGCAGAATGGTTGGATGTTTGCCTGACTTTTATTTTATTTTATTAACATTTTTTTAAAAATAGAGATGTGGTCTCCTTATGTTGCCCAGACTGGTCTCGAACTTCTGGGCTCAAGTGATCCTCCTGCCTCAGCCTCCCAAAGTGCTGGGATTGCATGCATGATCCACCTCACCCAGCCTTGCCTGGCTTTTAAATAGTTTTCTTTCTATTTGTTTTTTAGTAGTTTTACTGTGGTGGGCCTATATATGGGTCTCTATAGATTTATTTTGTTTGGGGTTTGCAATGGTTCTTCAGTCTATGGCTTCATGTCTATCACCATTTTTGGGAAATTCTCAGCCATTGCTTGTTTAAATATAGCTACACTCATATTCTCATTCTTCTCCATCTTTGGGGCTCTAATTACTTATTAGACCTTTTGTTGTGTTCCATGTGGATCTTGCGCTCGTTTTCCTCTTTCTATCCTTTTATCCTTTGTGCTTTATCTGGACACATTTTTCACTTCACAAATTGTCTCTTCTGCTGTATCTAATCTGCTTTTACAGATGCTGAGTTCTTAATTTGAATTAATGCATTTATCAGTTCTAGAAGCTTTAATTATTAGTTCTTTAATAATTTAATCATCTGTTTTGTTAAACACAGTAATTTTAAACTCTGTGTTAGATAATCCCAATAAATGGGTCCTTTGTGGTTTTATTTTTTTCTAGATATTCCTGGTCATTTTTTATTTAATGATGACCATTATATGTGAAAAATTATAGAAGCTCTTGAGGATGCAATTTTTCTCTGCATAGGGTTTACACTATTGTCTGGTGTAAGGCAGACAGAATAGAGAGGCAGGTGGAATAGGTACAGGTTTCATTAATTCTGTGAGGAACTGACTTCACTGGCACTCGTTTAAGGATGCACTTCTTGTAAAGCTCTGTAACATGGATTTCTCCCTGTCCCTGGGGTATGGCCATTTTAAGGTCCTGCTGAGAGTCCAGATGAAGTGTTTACTGGACTCTTATATTTTTTCTGGTCCTGAATTCTAATTTTCTTTCTTCAGCCCTTGAGACTGCCCAAAATTCTTTCTTGTCAGCATCTTTGTATTTAGCTTCTTAGGTTTTTGCCTTATGCAGCATAAATATTCAACAACTGCCTTGACTTAAAACCACCGTGTGTTAGACTTCTCTTCATTCCTTTCTCTTCAGGATTTTGACCATTTAATTATTGGCTGCATTAGGATCTGCAAGGTCTAATTTTTGTCTCTTCATCCCCTTGAGTTTGCCAGAAGCTCTGCTTTTGTAGTTCTCTTTCTAGATTCTGATGCCATGCAAAGAATTTGCAAATGCCTTGAAGGTAAAAGTGGGTGGTGTGCTTGGCTTACTTCTCTGTAATCCTGATGTCTCAAGTCCTAGTTGCTTTGGTAGCTCTCTGATACTTTCAAATAGAGTTTTTAGAGAGGTATCATATTCAGTTTTCTAATTATTCTTGGAGGGAGAGTTGTTCCTCAGCAAGCTATTCTATAACATCGAGAAGGTAAAGTCACCTACGTATTTGTTCAGCACCTGAATTTTATAACATGAATATCTTCTATATTTTATAATTTCTATGAGTTCTTTAAAGGGAGTTATCTAATATGTACATGCATATCTGTGTTTGTGTGTAGGGGGGTCCTGCATATACTTTTGGTTGTAGAGGCCTTTCTATGGGGCAGTTTCACTTCAGCTTTTCCTGGGGCTCTATGGCATAAATCATTTTTGTATCAGTCATCATGTTTATTTATGTGACTGGAGCTTCTTCATATGTGGGTGGCACACATGTGATCCTTACCCATGGGTAATTTAAAATTTAGTTTTTCTTGGCCTAGTAGAGTGGCTCATGCCCATAATCTCAGCTCTTTGGGTGACCGATGAGGGAAGGTAGCTTGAGGCCAAGGGTTTGAAACCAGCCTGGGCAACATAGTGAGACCCCATCTCTAAAAACATTTTTTTTTTTTTTAAATTAGCCAACTGTGATGTCACACCAGTAGTCCCAGGTACTCAGGAGGCTGAGGTGGGAGGATCCCTTGAGCCCAAGAGTTTGAGCCTGCAGTGAACCATGATCGTTCTACTGCACTCCAGTCTGGGTGACAGAGTGAGACCCTGTCTCAAAAAAGAATTAGTTTTCCTCAAATAAGTCTATCTCCACTCATGACTTGAGGTAGATGATTGATTTTATTGCAATTTTCAGCTAGCAGGTTGAGATCTTGTGACTTTTGTTCACTGAATATAGAGTATTTTCCTTGTGTCTGGACTCTGTTGATGAAATAGTCTGGGTCACGTAAGCAAATGGTGCAATAAAACTCCATTGACACTTGATGAAAGCAAATTTATAGCCATTATATGGAAACACTATTACTTATAGAAAGTAATAAACTATAGACTATATTACCCACAAGAGAATTATAGTCTAAAAATAGAAGTATGTGACAGAGTATTTATAGAAGTATTAGTAAAAGTGGGAAAATTAATAATAAATCTAAGATGCATTAACATTTCTAGCTTCAAGGGTAAAATATAGGAGTGACATCACTGTTGGAAGTGTAAGACAAAGGAAAAGAACCATAAGTTGTTAAGTCATTATACATGCCAGATACTTTATACATTTTATTTCATAAACAATCTTATCAGCAAAATGTTGGTTTTCCCATTTTAATAATGCGGAAACTGTGACTTAAAGTAGCAGCTCATTTAAAGTTACAAAAGTTACAAAATCCCTTTAGAGGCAGCATAGCCCTAAATTCAAGTCCTTTCAGTCTGATCAGTATATATGGAGTAGAAACTGGGGTTTTAGGGCTAGACGACAGAATAGGTCTCTGACATCATAAATGGATGAAATGCCCATTTGGCTTCTCTTTTCCTGTTTTCTTCTGTCATGCTCATTTTGTATGTAATAATCTGTCTACCACTCACTCCAGGCTGTGGGTTCCTTGAGTGTAGTAACAGACCTATATTCATCTTTGTATCCTTAGTGTGTAACATTGTGTATGATGTATTAGGTGGATAAATAAAGTAATAGCTTGTAATTGCTAGATCCAATGTTCGAATGGACATCCATCTTACAACAAACTTGTGCTGTTCTGCTTAATCCAGGGAGCCATGGAAAGAGGAGAATGTGCTAGGAGAAACCGCCTAATGAAATATGCCAATGACATACTTCTTAGTGTATAAGCTGTGCATCAACACCAATGGGATGAATCGTATTTCATTTTGATTTTGGAAACAGTTAGCTTTGATAACTTATACAAATAATATTTCCCTTTACATCACATTTCTTTTATGGAATAATGGGAAATAAAAATGATGAATAGTGATATAAATGGGTATCTTCTCTAATTCCTTTTAAAATTTTTTTGCCTTTAAATATCTTTCTCTTATTACTTAAAGCACCGTAGCTTAACCGTGATATAAATGGCTAACTTTTCCAACTTCCTTTAAATAATTTTGCTCATAGATGTAACTCTTTTATTATGGAAAATACAGTAAATTCTAATGGGTGGTTAGCATAGTTTCCATAGCAAGGTTTGAAATTGTTTCATCAGTTAACTTAGAAAGACTTACTTTGACAGCTTCTTCTGAAGTCGGTGGCAGTACTTAACATATAGGCAAAGCTGGTATAACACAGGGGTCACAAAACATTGTGGTTTAAAGAGGAATGTCATTTAAATAATTTAAGTCTCACAGGAGTTTTGAAGAGAGTGGTCTAGGCCAGGACAGCTCAGCTCCACACAGTCATTCATGGACATAGGTCTCTTGCATCTTGTGGTTCTTCCACACCCTAAGGTCTTGTTTTCATCTGCCTGGTCAAGCTGAATCTCAGGCACAGTAGAATAAGAAGAAGTGGCACTTCCAGCTAAGTTTTTCTCATAAGTAAGTGAAACTAAGTTGAACATTGTACTTTTTCTGTTCATCTTAAATTGGTGACAACAGTCATATAGCTACACTTAACTTTAAGGGTGGTCAGGATATACAGTGTTAGCTGGACAGCTATTGCTGAAATTTTATTACTGTAGAAGAACAGGGTAACAGATTTTGCTAAGCAATTAGCAGTCTTCACTAATAAGGGTAGTACTGGAATTGACATGACAGAAAATGAGTTTTGGGGGTGGGTTCTAGAAAATCTTTGGTATTAGTTATTTATAAAAAATGACTTAATGTGGCTAAGCTACTTTCAGGAAACTGAAAATTTATGCATTTTAATTTCCTAAGGAGAATTTATTTAGTTGGTTCTGAAAAATCCGTCTCTATTACACTTCAAGGTAGCTGGCACAATCTAATTCCCATCTCTTTTTTAATAATTTTTTAAAAATTTGAATTGATATATCATAGCTGTATATATTTTTGGAATATATTTTGATGTTTTGATATATGCATACAATGTATAATACTCAAATCAGGGCAATTGGGATATCCATCACCTCAAACCTTTATCTTTGTGTTGAGAACGTTGCAATTCTTCTGTTCTAGCTATTTTGAAATATACAACAAATTATTGTTAACTATAATTTCTCTGCTGTGCTATTGAATACTAAAACTTATTTCTTCTATCTAAACGTAATTTTTATCCCCATTAACCAATTTATTTCCATTGTTGTCCTCACTTGCCCTTCTCAGCCTCTGGTAACCACTATTCTACTCTCCACCTCCATGTGAGTGAGGTAACTCACACTTATGAGTGAAAACATGCAATATTTGTCTTTCTGTGCCTGGTTTACTTCATTTACGATATGACTTCCAGTTTTATCCATGGGCTGCAAATGACAGGATTTTATTCTTTTTATGGTTGAATAATATTCCATTGTCTATGTATACCACATTTTCTTTATTCTTTCATCTGCTGATGGATACGTAGGTTAATTTCATACTTGGTTGTTATGAAGAGTGCTGCAATAAACATGGTGTGCAGATATCTCTTTGATATACTGATTTCTTTTCTTTTGGAAATATATCCAGTTGTGAGATGGCTGGGTCACATGGTAGTTCTACATGGAAACTCCATATGTCTTCCATAATGGCTGTATTAGTTTATATTCCACCAACAGTGTACGAGCATTCCCTTATCTCTGCATCCTCACCAGCATTTGTTATTTTTTTTGTTTTTTTGGGAATAGCATTCCTAACTGGGGTGAGATGATATCACCCTGTGGTTTTAATTTGTATTTCCCTGATGATTAGTGATGCTGAGCATTTTGTTTTCATGTACCTATTGGCCATTTGTAGATCTTTTGTGTGTATGTGTGTGTGTGTGTGTGTGTGTGTGACAAGGTCTTGCTCTGATGCCTAGGCAAGTGTAATGATGCCATCATGGCTCATTGCAGCCTTGACTTGCCAGGTTCCAGCAATCCTCCCACTTCAGCCTCCCAAGTAGCTGGGACTATACACTTGTGCAAGCATGCCTGGCTATTTATTGTTATTTGCAGAGGCAAGGTCTTGCTGTGGTGTCCTGTGGGGTCCAGGCTGGTCTCAAGCTCCTGGGCTCAAGAAATCCTCCCACCTTGGGTTTTCAAAGTGCTGGGATTACAGGTAAGAGCCACCATGCCTGGCCCCGTTTGTATATGTTCTTTTGAGAAACATCTATTCAGGCCTCTTGTACACGTTTTAATTCTTTTCCTCAAATTAATCAGAGGTATATTGCCTTTTGCCCATGACCATGTCTGGTCAGTTGGATGTATATTCCAAAGCACTGACACAAGGAGTCTTGCTTTGCTAAGTGTTAAAATGATGGCAGAATGACTTTCTGAGCCATTCAGGCTGGAATGTGATTTTATTTAATAGAAATTTATCAAGTGCTGCTCATTGAGGATGATCCTTTTGACACAGGCTGCTATCAAGCATTCTTGCCTGGTCATTTTACGCTCTTCAAGTGTTGTGTTAAGCCTTCTTAAATATGAGTTGCTGGAATAGAGCCCTTTGGGGCCCCTAGTTGAATCTAAAGTGATATTTATGTTATGTCCTAAATTGCCCAAATTGTCTTTATGATTTTAAAAATGTTAGCTTGCAGGGGATATGTGGGAAATCTCATTAACTTCTATTCAATTTTTTTTGAATCCAAAGCTGCTCTAAAAAATAAAATCTAATAAAAATAAACAAACATTAGTTTGTAGATGGAAAAATATGGAAAGTAAAGGGGTAATTTTATTTTGTAACCAATCCTAGTGTATAGCATGATTGGATTGGGGTATTTGAAATGTCTGGTGATAATGTTCACAGACAGATCCAACAATTTTGTGTTTAGTCCTCAAACATTCTGGTATAAATAAGGGAATAAATGCTTGTGTATTATTGGTTTTGAAACCGGTCTGGCTAAAGTAGACCCTTGTTACTTGAAGCATGGCCCCTGGACCAGCAGCATCAGCATCATCTGGGAGCTTGTTAGGAATGTAGAATAGGAGGCCCTACTCCAGACCTTCTAAATCAGAATCTGTATGCTAACCATATCTCCAAGTGTTTCTATGTACACTTGAGCTTTGGAAGCACTGCACTAGAAAATCAGACATCTAATGAAGCCTTGTTATCCAGTTCCTTATAGGACTACCTCAGATTTACTGCTCCATAAATAAAATACCTCCATTGACCCTATTCTCCTTGAGATTTTAAAAACATCATAAAGCCCTGTGGTCCACCATATAAGTAACCCCTTTTAATTTAACCTGGTTTAATAGTTCAAGCTGACAAAAATGGAAATGCAAACCACAGGCTGAGAGAGATGATTAATAATATAGATATTTCACACTGGACTTCTATCCAGAACATATAACAAACTCTACAACTTGATAATAATAAGATAGACACTCAGGAAGAATGTGAATAGACACAAAGAAGATATTTGAATGTCAATAAGCACATCTAAAGATGCTAAACATTAGTCAGAGCAAAAATACAAAGTAAAGTCACAATAGGATTCCATTTGGATGCCTACTAGAATGACTAAATTTAAAAGCATTGTCAATACTAAGTGTTGAAAAGGGTGTGTAGCATACAAACGTTGCTATTGGGAGTATAAAATGGTCTAAACGTGTTTGCAAAAGTTTCTTTTCTTAGAATGCAAAACATATGACAAAGAAATTATACTTCTTAGGTATTTACTCAAGAGACAAGAAATCATTTGCCCAAAGAAAGACTTATACACAAATGTTCATAGCAGTTTTATACATATTAGTCGCAAACTGGATATAATTCAAATGTCCATCAACAGGTAAACGCATAAAGAAACTGTGGTTTATCCGTATAATGGAATACTACTCAACCATAAAAAGTAATAAACTACTGACCCATGCAAAAACCTGGATGAGTCATAAAAGCATGCAGAGTGAAAAAATTTTATTTTCAACGATTACATACCATATTATTCTATTGACCTGAAATCCTAGAAGAGAGAAATCCCTTCCATCGTGGCAAAAAGTAGATAAATGGCTCTCTGGGGTTGGGGGTTCGGAAGGCTTGACTGCAAATGGAAACAAGGGAATCTTTTGGGGTAAGAGAAGTGTTCTATATTTCAATTATTGTGATCGTTTCAAGGGTGTGTATGTGTATAATTTGCTAAAACTCATGGAAACACACACTTAAAATGGGTACATTTTTATTGTATGTAATTATTAATCAATAAAATGGATTAAAAAATCCCCAACACACCTCAACTCTTAACTGCCAAGCTCTACAACTATCCTCCAGGGAAGTCTAATTCAGAGCAAACTCATGCTACTCTAATACTTAGCTTCCTTTTATCTTCTAGCACCTAGGGATTTCTCTTTCCTGTAAAGTTAGATTACAAAAAAGAAAGAAAAAGAAAGAAAAGCAATCTAAGGATGGTTATGTTTGATGTAGCACTTCTAGACTTTTTGTTGGCTGGGAAGAGTTTAAATACTGTTTTAGTCTATGTTTTTTGAATCTCCAATTTCTATGAACATTATGGAAGTATGTGAGTAATGTATTTTTTTTCCTAACCACTAGACAACCAGTGAATGTGACTAATATAAATCTTTTCTCCTTATCTTCTTAAAACATTTTAATAAAATCTGATTTCTTACTGTTGTCTTGTGCAGTGCTGAGTTCTGTTTACTGGTGAGGGCGAAGTCAAAATTTTCCTAAAGAAGGCTAGGTGCATACAGATAACAGGCAGATGTCTGGAGAGCTAAATGCTGAAGTGATAGATCACTCAAGACTCTTACAGAAGTGTCCTAAAACTTTCTAGATGATTTGAAAACAGTATACCTTCACTGAGGTCTCATGACATTTCTTAAAAATGTCCTATTGAGGGCATACTTTAAAAATAGACTTTTAGTTATTTATTTTTTGTTTAAAAATATTTTTAATTGTTATGGGTACTGTATTAGTTCATTCTCACATTGCTAATAAAGACGTACCGGAAACTGGGAAAAAAAAGAGGTTTAATTGGACTTACAGTTCAACATTGCTGGGGAGGCCTCAGAATCATGGTGGGAGGTGAAAGGCACTTTTTACATGGTGGTGGCAAGACAGAAAAATGAGGAGAAAGCAAAAGCGAAAATCCCTGAGAAACCCATCAGATCTCGTGAGACTTATTCACTATCATGAGAGTAGCATCGGAAAGTCTGGCCCCCACGATTCAATTACCTCCCCCTTGGTCCCTCCCACAACACGTGGGAATTCTGAGAGATACAATTCAAGCTGAGATTTGGTTGGGGACACAGTCAAACCATATCATTCCATCCCTGGCCCCTCCAGATCTCATGTCCTCACATTTCAAAACCAATCATGCCTTCCTAACAGTACCCCAAAGTCATCACTCATTTCAGCATTAACCCAAAAGTCTACAGTTCAGAGTCTCATCTGAGACAAGGCAAGTCCCTTCCACTTATGAGCCTGTAAAATCAAAAGCAAGCTAGTTACTTCCTAGATACAATGCAGGTACAGGAATTGGGTAAATACAGCCATTCCAAATGGGACAAATTGGCCAAAACATAGGGGTTACAGGGTCCAAGCAAGTCTGAAATCCAGCAGGGCAGTCAAATTTTGAAGCTCCAAAATAATCTCCTTTGACTCCAGGTCTCACATGCAGGTCACACTGATGCCAGAGGTGGGTTCCCATGGTCTTGGGCAGCTCTGCCTCTGTGGTTTGCAGGGTGCAGCCTCCCTCCTGGTTGCTTCATGGGCTGGCAGTGAGTGTCTGCAGCTTTTCCAGGCACATGGTATAAACTGTCAGTGGATCTGCCATTCTGGGGTCTGGAGGACGGTGGCCCTCTTCTCACAACTCCACTAGGCAGTGCCTCAGTAAGGACTCTGTGTAGGGGCTCCAACCTCACACTTCCCTTCTGCACTGCCCTAGCAGAGGTTCTCCATGAGGGCCCCACCCCTGCAGCAAACTTTTGCCTGAGCCAGGCATTTCCATACATCTTTTGAAATCTGGGCGGAGGTTGCCAAACCTTAGTTCTTGACTTCTGTGCACCCAGAGGTTCAACACCACATGGAGGCTGCCAAGGCTTGGGGCTTCCATCCTCTGAAGCCACAGCCTCAGCTCCTCTGTGTTGACCCCTTTCAGCCACGGCTGGAGTGGCTGGGACTCGGGCACCAAGTCCCTAGGCTGCACACAGCACAGAGACACTGGGCTCAGCCCATGAAACCACTTTTTCCTCGTGGGTCTTCCGGCCTGTGATGGGAGGGGCTGCCATAAAGGTCTCTGATATGTCTGGAGACATTTTCTCCATGGTCTTGGGGATTAACATTAGGCTCCTTGCTTCTTATGCAAATTTCTGCAATCAGCTTGAATGCCTCCTCAAAAAATGGTTTTTTTCTTTTCTGCTGCGTTGTCAGGCTGCAAATTCTCTGAATTTTTATGCTCTGTTTCCCTTTTAAAACAGAATGCTTTTAACAGCACCCAAGTCACATTTTGAATGCTTTGCTGCTTAGAAATTTCTTCTGCCAGATACCCTAAATTATCTCTGTCACAGTTTTACAAATCTCTAGGCCAGGGGCAAAATGCCACCAGTCTCTTTACTAAAACATAAGAAGTGTCACCTTTGTCACCTTTGCTCCAGTTCCCAACAAGTTCCTCATCTCCATCTGAGACCACCTCAGCCTGGACCTTATTGCTCATATCACTATCAGCATTCTTGTCAAAGACATTCAACAAGTCTCTAGGAAGTTCCAAACTTTCTCACATGTTCCTGTCTTCTTCTGAGCCCTCCAAACTGTTCTAACCTTTGCCTGTTACCCAGTTCCAAAGTTGCTTCCACATTTTCGGGTATCTTTTCAGCAACACCCCACGCTACTGGTACCAATTTACTGTATTAGTTTGTTCTCATGCTGCTGATAAAGACATACCCGGAACTGGGAGCAAAAGAGGTTTAATTGGACTTACAGTTCCACATGGCCTGGGAGGCCTCAGAATAATGGTGGGAGGCAAAAAGCACTTCTTTTTTTCTTTTCCTTTTTTTTTTTATTATTATACTTTAAGTTCTAGGGTACATGTGCACAATGTGCAGGTTTGTTACATAGGTATACAAGTGCCATGTTGATTTGCTGTACACATGAACTCATCATTTACATTAGGTATTTCTCCTAATGCTATCCCTCCCCCCTCCCCCAATCTGACAACATGCCCCAATGTGTGATGTTCCTCACCCTGTGTCCAAGTGATCTCATTGTTCAGTTCCCACCTATGAGTGAGAACATGCAGTGTTTGATTTTCTGTCCTTGTGATAGTTTGCTGAGAAT
>NW_012109175.1:1155639-1157585 GCF_000951045.1 Mandrillus leucophaeus
AACATACGTGTGCATGTGTCTTTATGGTAGCATGATTTATAATCCTTTGAGTATATACCCAGTAATGGGATAGCTGGGTCAAATGGTATTTCTAGATCTAGATCCTTGAGGAGTTGTCACACTGTCTTCAACAATGGTTGAACTAATTTACAATCCCCCAACATTGTAAAAGCATTCCTATTTCTCTACATCCTCTCCAGCATCTGTTATTTTCTGACTTTTTAATAATCACCACTCTAACTGGCATGAGATGGTATCTCATTGTGGTTTTGATTTGCATTTCTCTGATGACCAGTGATAGAGAGCACTTTTTCATGTGTCTGTTGGCTGCATAAATGTCTTCTTTTGAGAAATGTCTGTTCATATCCTTTGCCCATTTTTTGATGGGGTTGATTTTTTCTTGTAAATTTGTTTAAGTTCTTTGGATATTAGCCCTTTGTCAGATGGGTAGATTGCAAAAATTTTCTCCCATTCTGTAGGTTGCCTGTTCACTCTGATGGTAGTTTCTTTTGCTGTGCAGAAGCTCTTTAGTTTAATTAGATCCCATTTGTCAATTTTGGCTTTTGTTGCCATTGCTTTTGGTGTTCTAGTCATGAAGTCCTTGCCCATGCCTATGTCCTGAATGGTATCGCCTAGGTTTTCTTCTAAGGTTTTTATGGTTTTAGGTCTAACATTTAAGTCTTTAATCCATCTTGAATTAATTTTTGTATAAGGTGTAAGGAAGGGATCCAGTTTCAGCTTTCTACATATGGCTAGCCAGTTTTCCCAGCACCATTTATTAAATAGGGAATCTTTCCCCCATTTCTTGTTTTTGTCAGGTTTGTCAAAGATCAGGTGGTTGTAGATATGTGGTATTATTTCCGAGGCCTCTGTTCTGTTCCATTGGTCTATACATCTGTTTAGGTATCAGTACCATGCTGTTTTGGTCACTGTAGCCTTGTGGTAGAGTTTGAAGTCAGGTAGCGTGCTGCCTCCAGCTTTACTCTTTTTGTTTTAGGATTGTCTTGGCTATACGGGCTCTGTTTTGGTTCCATATGAACTTTAAAGCAGTTTTTTCCAATTCAATGAAGAAAGTCATTAGTAGCTTGATGGAGATAGCATTCAATCTATAAATTACCTTGGGCAGTATGGCGATTTTCATGATATTGATTCTTCCTATCCATGAGCATGGAATGTTCTTCCATTTGTTTGTGTCCTCTTTTATTTCCTTAAGCAGTGGTTTGTAGTTCTCCTTGAAGAGGTCCTTTACATCCCTTGTAAGTTGGATTCCTAGGTATTTTATTCTATTTGAAGCAATTATGAATGAGAGTTTACTCATGATTTGGCTCTCTGTTTGTCTGTTACTGATTATAGGAATGCTTGTGATTTTTGCACATTGATTTTGTATCCTGAGACTTTACTGAAGTTGCTTATCAGTTTAAGGAGATTTTGGACTGAGATGATGGGGTTTTCTAAATATGCAATCATGTCATCTGCAAACAGGGACAATTTGACTTCCTCTTTTCCTATTGGAATACCATTTATTTCTTTCTCTTGCCTGATTGCCCAGGCCAGAACTTCAAACACTATGTTGAATAGGAGTGGTGAGAGAGGGCATCCCTGTCTTGTGCCTGTTTTCAAAGGGAATGCCTCTAGTTTTTGCTCATTCAATATGATATTGGCTGTGGGTTTGTCATAAATAGCTCTTACTATTTTGAGATACGTCCCATCAATACATAGTTTATTGGGAGTTTTTAGCACGAAGGGCTGTTGAATTTTGTCAAAGGCCTTTTTTGCATCTGTTGAGATAATCATGTGGTTTTTGTGAATGGTTCTGTTTATGTGATGGATTACATTTATTGATTTGTGTATGTTGAACCAGCCTTGCAACAGAGGGATGAAGCTGACTTGATCATGGTGGATAAGCTTTTTGATGTGCTGCTGGATTCGGTTTGCCAGTATTTTAT
>NW_012109175.1:1157635-1173225 GCF_000951045.1 Mandrillus leucophaeus
TCGATGATGATATCCCCTTTATAATTTTTAATTCCATCTATTTGATTCTTCTCTCTTTTCTTCTTTATTAGTCTTGCTAGTGGTCTATCAATTTTGTTGATCTTTTCAAAAAACCAGCTCCTGGATTCATTGATTTTTTAAAGGGTTTTTTGTATCTCTTATCTCCTTTAGTTCTGCTCTGATCTTAGTTATTTCTTGTCTTCTGCTAGCTTTTGAATGTGTTTGCTTTTGCTTCTCTAGTTCTTTTCATTGTGATGTTAGGGTGTCAATTTTAGATCTTTCCTGCTCTCTCTTGTGGGCATTTAGTGCTATAAATTTCCCTCCACACTGCTTTAAATGTGTCCCAGAGATTCTGGTACATTGTGTCTTTGCTCTCATTGGTTTCAAAAAACATCTTTATTTCTTTATTTCTGCCTTAATTTTGTTATGTACGCAGTAGTCATTGAGGAGCAAGTTGTTCAGTTTCCATGTGTTTGTGCAGTTTTGAGTGGGTTTCTTAATCTTGAGTTCTAATTTGATTGTATTGTGGTCTGAGAGACAGTTTGTTATAATTTCTGCTCTTTTTCATTTGCTGAGGAGTGCTTTACTTCCAATTATGTGGTCAATTTTAGAAAAAGTGTGATGTGGTACTGAGAAGAATGTATATTTTATTGATTTGGGGTGGAGAGTTCTATAGATGTCTATTAGGTCTGTCTGCTTGGTGCAGAACTGAGTTCAAGTCCCTGATATCCTTGTGAATTTTCTGTCTAGTTGATCTGTCTAATATTGACAGTGGGGTGTTTAAAGTCTCCCATTATTATTGTGTGGGAGTCTAAGTCTTTTTGCAGGTCTCTAAGTACTTGCTTTATGAATCTGGGTGCTCCTGTATTGGGTGCATATATATTCAGGATAGTTCACTCTTCTTGTTGAATTGATCCCTTTACTATTATGTAATGGCCTTCTTTGTCTCTTTTGATCTTTGATGGTTTAAAGTCTGTTTTATCAGAGACTAGGATTGCAACTCCTGCTATTTTTTTGATTTCCATTTGTTTGGTAGATTTTCCTCTATCCCTTTATTTTGAGCCTATGTGTGTCTCTGCACGTGAGATGGGTCTCCTGAATACAGCACACTGATGGGTCTTGCCTCTTTATCCAATTTGCCAGTCTGTGTCTTTTAATTGGGGCATTTAGCCCATTTACATTTAAGGTTAATATTGTTATGTGTAAATTTGGTCCTGTCTTTATGATATTAGCTAGTTATTTTCCCCATTAATTGATGCAGTTTCTTCATAGCATAAATGGTCTTTGCAATGGCATGTTTTTGCAGTGGCTGGTACTGGTTGTTCCTTTCCATGTTTACTGCTTCCTTCAGGAGCTCTTGTAAGGCAGGCCTGCTGGTGACAAAATCTCTGAGCATTTGCATGTCTGTAAAGGATTTTATTTCTCCTTCACTTATAAAACTTAGTTTAGCCGTATATGAAATTCTGGGTTGAAAATTCTTTTCTTTAAGAATGTTGAATACTGGCCCCCACTCTCTTCTGGCTTGTAGGCTTCTGCCAAGAGATCCACTGTTAGTCTGACAGGCTTCCCTTTGTGGGTAACCCGACCTTTCTCTCTGGGTGCCCTTAACATTTTTTCCTTCATTTCAACCTTGGTGAATCTGACAATCATGTCTTGGGGTCACTTTTCTTAATGAGTATCTTTGTGGTGTTCACTGTATTTACTGAATTTGAATATTGGCTTGCCTTGCTAGGTTGGGGAAGTTCTCCTGGATAATATCCTGAAGAGTGTTTTACAACTTGATTCCATTCTCCCCATCACTTTTAGGTACACCAATCAAACGTAGATTTGGTCTTTTCACATAGTCCCATATTTCTTGGAGGCTTTGTTCATTTCTTTTTACTCTTTTTTCTCTAACCTTGTCTTCTCACTTTATTTCATTAATTTGATTTCCAATCACTGATACCCTTTCTTCCACTTGTTTGAATCGGCTATTGAAGCTGGTGCATGCATCATGAAGTTCTTGTGCCATGGTTTTCAGCTCCATCAGGTCATTTAAGGTCTTCTGTACACTGTTTATTGATCAAATCAGGGTACTTGAGGTATCTATCACCTCAAGCATTTATCATTTTAACAATGGACTCCTAATCTCCTTACTTGACTGCACCATTTCCCAACTCTATGCTTTGCATTAGAGAAGGCTTCTCTAAAGAAGTCATCCATTCCTACCTCTGCATGTTTGCCCTTCCTTCGAATTCCAAAAATGTCTAATACTGTTAACAGCAGTAATTTTCAAGTGTCACAATTTTCTAAAGCTGTAAGGCAATTTTACATTTGAAACATAATTGTCTTTCTAAACATAGTAAATTAGACACTGAAATGAAGTCAAGTTTGTGATCTTTATTTCTTTTTATATTCACTTGTAAGCATACAACTTCCAGTATTTGAATACTTTTCTTTAGGGTGACTTATAAACACATAGGATTTCTTGCCCATGTGAAATGATAGATTAAATATAATAGACATAGGTGGGCTCAATATATAGAGGAACATCTCTATGGGCAGAAAAAAATCAAAGGTTTAGTTGGATTTCAAAATGTGGATTTGCTGGGCTTTGGGCAAACATGCATATAGCGGTTGTAAGGGGTTCACTGCTTAAAGTCCCCTGCTCTGGAAAAGGGACAGAAAGAGGTTATTGTGGGTTATGACTGATAGAAGTTTGTGAGTTCAGGGAATTAGAATTCGGTCTTACCAGTAGGAACTGAACCAGCCTCCCACTGGTTCAGTGAGTGAACTGGTTTTGCTGTATTTCTTCAAATTACTCTGGGGCAAAGACTGAATTATCAATATAAGACTGAAGGTCTGGGTGCAGTCAACCTGGAATGGCAAGGAGTGAAGAGAGAGAAAGACAGACTGGGGGAGACAGAGAATGAGAACAAGTGAGCCAAAGCTTCCATTCAAAGAGTCAGAGACTCAAAATTCTACAATAAATGAACAAATCTTAAGCTAAAAATGATGGTAAAGTAAATCAACAATCAGATGAAAAATTAGTCCAGATTTTTTAAAAAGCACAACGAATTCAATGTCATAGGGCAGATTGACAATTTTAGCTATGTTAAAAAGCCACTGTATCAACAGTGGCAGTTAGATAGGACTTGACTGCTACAGACTACTCACAGCACCCCAAATGACAATGCTTTTAAATCTATAGTATTTTTTTTTCTTTGTAGAAGAATGATACAGCGACAGCATTATAATAAAGATATGTATCACAGCTAAAGGCAGCCTGGCAGCAAGGGATCTGGAGTGGCCAGTTGCAAACTCTAACTGTACTCTGTCTGATGGGTCATACCAGGATACATGTTAGCTCTCAAATAGGGAACCACTAATATGTGTATGAAATATCTCAGAAACAGGGATCCACTAATGGAGTCTCAGACTGAACTACTTCTACTTTGCTGGTAAATTAGGAGTATTATTTCCACGTAACAAGCCCCTGTGGCAGAGCTCTTGTAGGGACCTTAATGAGACCAGGTTCAAATAATGTGTCTCACTATTATTAACAAACATGCTAACAAGCTCATATGCATTACTCCAAAACTCACTTGGAACCCATGCTTACAAAACAACACCATTCATCAGTTCATTTCATACCTTCACCAGAGATCAACGTATGCAGGTAATTCAGCAAAACAGTTCAGGCCAATTCTAGGCCTGCTGGAATTAATCCTTACAACACAGCCACCACAAACAAAGTCAAAAGAGCCATGACAGAGTAGGAAAATGAATTACAACTTACATTGTAGATAAGAGGTTAATTTCCCTAACATATAAGAAATTTCTACAAATCAGTATTGGAAAGACTAACAGCCCAATCACAAAAAAGTCAAAAGACATGAACAGATACATTACAGAAATGAAATCACTGCAACATAAAAATAAGCATATGAAAATATGTTCAACCTCATTCTTGGTAAGGAATGTGCTTATTGAAACTGCACTGAAATGCCATTTCTCACCTATTATGTTGGAAAAGGTCAAAAAGTTTGAGTAAACATTGTGTTGGCAAGACTATCAGCTAACTAACTACTCCTCTTATAGCTGGGCACAGTCCTTTCTTGAAAGGGCATCTGAGCATCACATTTTATTGTCTACTACAGTCAGATGTCTCTAAGATAGGATTTTTGCATTCATAAACCCTTATACTGAGTTTTTTTCTTCATACCCATAAATCAGTCAGTGTCCTCTCATTGTTGCTCGCCACCCATTTTAACATCTCTATTCCTTGCTCTTTGTATTCAAGGTTAATCCCTTCACCTGGAATGCAAGAAATAACAATGACAATGAAAACTGACACAATGTCAGCCCAGCTAATTAAATATTGACTGATAAGAAAACAACTTAATTTTAGAAAGTTAAAAAGATAAAAATAAAGATATTCTGGATAAAAGTTACAAGATGAGTAGTGTGGAATGGGTGTGTGTGTGTGCAATATTCAAAGTTTCTGACACTAATTGGGATAATGATCAAAATCCGAATACTTAAATACTTTATGTTTTAAAATTAGCAGTAAAAATCCTTAAATAACTACATAGGATTGATTTATTCATCCCCTCTTCAAATATTTATGGAATGATTCTTTTCAATAAGCTGGTTAGGTATTGTTGGGGAATATCACTGAAAAAGAGGCCCTTTTTTTCTTTGAGAAACTTACGCTATTACCTATAAGGGAAGTAAAATGCATACATAAATAATCTGGAAGAGAAGTTGGAAATTGTTTTCTGTGAAGGGCCAAATAGTAAATATTTTATGGTTTGCCACACATATCGGCTCTGTTGCCACTATTCAACTCCGCTGTTGTAGTGCAAAAAATAGCCACAGGACAATATGTAAACAAATGGGTGTGGCTGTGTTCTTTAAAGTTTTAAAAAAATCTCTTCCTAGGAGAAAGAAACTAATAAGACTTAATTTATATACAAGTGGTGGGTTGAATTTGATATATGGGCCATAGTTTGTAAACACTTGAAAAATAGAAAGTATTAATTCCATTTGAGAATTTCCAGTAAATAGGAATTTAGAGAAAGGAGAGCCTGTATCTACCTGGTAACAGTATAAAAAAACTTCATGGGGGTGATGATTTAACCTGGAACCTCATTGTTGTGTATAATATCAACTTAGGGGTATGGTAGGTAGAAAGGTGAGGATGAGGCAGGAAGGATAATCTCAGTAGAGGAAACAAATGTAAGCATAAGTGTGGTAGAGTTGGTTAGCAAATGGGTGTGCAGTAGCAACTCAGTTTGTTTTAATGTAATAGCTTGCATTAAGTAAAGTAATCGTAACATAGGTGGAAAGAAAGGTTTCACTCAGACTAAGAAAGGCTTTACAATCAGGCAAAGAAGAATGAATTTATTATGTAGTCAACTTGGGTGGGTTGATGGTGGGCCATTGAATCAGAGAGTGGAATTGCCATTTCTGCCCTAGAAAAGTTAATCTGGTGCTCTGGGGGACCTGAAGCTTAAGCAAGTAGTGAATACACTTCAAGAGAAAGGATTCAATATTATGAATTTGACATTAGGTATAGGACCCAATGGAAGGGGTCCATGTCAGTGTTGGACTCCAAGTCTAAGTTTCACTAGCCTCCTGGAATGTCTACCTCAGTGGGTTGTATTACGTAGGATGCCTCCAACAGTAGTCTTGGCAAGATAACAAGGAATTAATGTGGAAATGGCAGAGGAAATTTGGAAAAAGGGACAAATATAACATTTTATGGAGGTGAAAGTTCAAGGCCTGACAAATTATTGGATGCTGAAGGTGAAAAGGAGGAGACAAAGATAGGTCTGAAATTTGCAGTCTACAGGTAACAAGGAAGGTGGTGATGGCATAGACAAAGGTAATACAAGAGATGGTTCATGTTTTCAAGGAAGAGGATGCAATCATTTTG
This sequence comes from Mandrillus leucophaeus, assembly GCF_000951045.1. NCBI lineage: Eukaryota > Metazoa > Chordata > Mammalia > Primates > Cercopithecidae > Mandrillus > Mandrillus leucophaeus. Next base: position 1,163,556 of record NW_012109175.1, read on the forward strand.
ATCAGAGTGAGTTTGAGAATGTCTAGGTATAAATATTCAGCAAGTCATTGAAAATGTGAAATTAAAGACTATCTGAATTTGAAAGTCACCTATTTCTACATGCATATTGTGATACAATGAGATTGTCATGGGAGGGGAATATAGAGAGACCAGAAATCTTTGGATGGAGTGGCCTCCTCATTTGGTAAAAGTTAAAATAAAAAAAATTCTGCTTATAGAACCAATACACTATCTGGATGTTTTTATTTGCTTTCTGGTTGCCACAATTTTCTATGAATATCTTTTAACTTTAGCAGAGTATTTAGAATAAAATTGCTTTTCATGCTACTTTATTATTCATTAGAAGTTATAGGTATTGCCCTGAAATTTAACATTTAAATAATTTATATTCATTTTTACTTTCAGCGCCTATTTCTTAAGGTGACATTCACTGTGTTTTTTAGACTCCTTTAATGAAGATACAAAAATTTATGAAGTATATGTCCCCTTCCACTGACAGATAACCTTTACATCTGTCTTCCTTCCCTAGTATTTACAATTACTCTACCGCAGAAGGGGTCAAACTTCTAGAACTAGAAGGAAAGAACTCTTGAGATGCATGTAATTATAAGTAATAGTTATGCTCTTTTACTGTAATTACTGTTTCGTTTTAGAGCTTCTGTCTGCCCCTCCATGATTCCTTCTGACACGATCAGGATGTAAGAAGTTTGGTACAAGCTTCTGGAAAAAATAGATGTACTTTTTGAGAGTGTTTGTTTAATTATCTGGTCTCAAATGACTGGTACAAAAAAAAAAACCCAGGATAATCAGGATGCTAATATCTGTGCAATCAGTCATCTTTCCTTCATTAAGAAACTTAGTAATAAGAACACATATTTTTTCTACTTACTGTGTTTTTTAAATTGTCTTAATGATTTTTCCCCCTAAAGTTTCCCAGTAAATATTTTTGCTATTTTCAGAAACATAGTCCCTTTTCCAACATTCTTGGGTTTATTTGAATATGGGGAAAGTACCTCCGCCAGAGAGTTATTAGAAAATATACTGTAAAACTGGTTTCCAGCCTGGACCATTATCAGAATAACCTGGGAGATCAAAAAATACAGATTTAAACCATATGGTACCATGAACGGTTTATGCCTTTTCTTGAGTTGGCATGCAGTACTTTCCTTCTTCTTTCCCTCCCTACATTTTCACTGATATTTCCCCCATTCTCACAATAAAATATCATTTAAATTTGGATAATACCCAGATTTATATATCTCGTACAGTTCTTTCACTTGAATCTCGGAAGTGGCTAGGTGCATGTTGCTTACTGGTTGTTTTTCTGCAAAGCAATCCAACCCCATCTTTCAGTCATGTAATTTGGATTATGAGAATCCCATTCTTTCAATCTTTATTAGTCTGCACTTGCATTGCTATAAAGAAATATCTGAGACGGTTAATTTATAAGAAAAGAGATTGAATTGGCTTATGGTCCTGCAGGCTGTACAGGAAGCATAGTGGCTTCTGCTTCTGGGGAGGCCTCAGGAAACTTCCTATGATGGTGGAAGAGGAAAGGGAAGCCAGCACTTCACATGGCTAGAGCAGGAGGAAGAGAGGGAAGGGGTGGGGGTGCTACGTACTTTTAAACAAACAGATCTTGTGAGAACTCTATTGTGAGAACAGCACCAGGGGGATGGTGCTAAACCATTCATGAGAAACTACCCCAGGATACAGTCACCTCCCCTCAGGCCCCGTCTCCATCACTGGAGATACAACTCTATTAAATTTGGTCGAGACGCAGATTCAAACTATATGGCAATTCCATCCTTATTCCCACTTCGTGGTTAGGAATGTGACCCAAGATTTCAGTACACTGTATTAGCCTCCCATTCAGGACGAATCAACATTATTTTCTGATAGTTTTTTTTTTTTTTTTAATTGAGACGAAGTCTCGCTCTGTCGCCCAGGCTAGAGTGCAGTGGCCGAATCTCAGCTCACTGCAAGCTCCGCCTCCCGGGTTCACGCCATTCTCCTGCCTCAGCCTCCCGAGTAGCTGGGACTACAGGTGCCACCACCACGCCTGGCTAATTTTTTGTATTTTTAGTAGAGACGAGGTTTCACCGTGTTAGCCAGGATGGTCTCGATCTGCTGACCTTGTGATCTGCCTGCCTTGGCCTCCCAAAGTGCTGGGATTACAGGCGTGAGCCACCCGCGCCTGGCCTATTTTCTGATAGTTTTAGCTGTAGATGCCAGGAGCTTTGTGAACTGCTGGAGTTGTGAAGCTGCTGCCTCTCCCCTGGCTGCATGAAGAGGGTCATCCCCAGTAGGAGAGAAAGTGACCGGTGTGTGAAGAAAAGAGATGCCTTGAGATGCCGTGTGGCTCCATTTATATTATCTCATGTAATCCTCACAATAACTCACTAGATTATCTATCGTTATTTCTATTTTGCTGGTGAGGAAAATGAACTCCAGAGAGATTAAGTAATATGCTTACATGTTACTGTTCGAGTTAGAATACCATTTAGCTGTAAGAAATATTAGCCTGTGAAAAATTAATTTCTGAAGTATCTGTACAATATTAATTCTCTCTAGCCAAGAAAAAATTTATTATGAATATTCCACAGTACAAAAAAACCATGTCTTAAGAATGTGCATAATTATTTACTAACAATGGCCAATCAACAGGACATATGTTTTGTAGAAAACGTTAGTGGTAGTGGTGGTTGGCAGATTCATTGAAAGACTCAACTGTTGGCTCTGATGGATTAAGGTCAGTTAAGACAGTGCTTGTTCAAATTTAATGTGACTAGAAATCACCTGGAATCTTGTTTAAATGCAGTTTATGATTCAATAGGACTGGCATGGGATCTGAAATTCTGCGGTTCTAACAAGCTTTCAAGTGATGCCCATGCTGCAGGTTCCTGGACCACTCTTTGAGTATCAATGGGTTAGAATATCAGTGATGTGAGTTATTTTTATTGCACAAATCTTCGTGTAGCCTCCTGAAAGATTATAGCCTAAATTGTAGTCATACCCAATAGGATAGCACACAAAATTCGTTGATATTTAAAAGAAAAAAAGGACAACAGAGTTCGTGCTCATGTGATTAAGAGATCCACTGTACTGTGGATCTCGGGGAAGATTGGAGGAGACTTCTATGACTCTTCCGGAAATGTAGGTGAGGCTTACATTCTTGCAGGATTTTAAATGGAAGCTCTGGTGATGGGGAAGCTCCAGGAAAAACACAAATCATGGAAGTGAAGAACCTGTAGAAGAGAGATACTGCTACCTAAGAAGTTATTTCTTCCCAAATGTCACACTACACAAAGAGCTAGAAATAAATGACTCTTGCTATTCAAGTATAGAACTCTTCTTGGCAAATATACACCTTAACACTTATGTATTTAAAAAGCAATTTTTTTTCTAAACAGAGAGAGAGCACATGTTTTATTTATCTCTCTGTCTTTCTGTCAAGCTGGTTTCTTAGAAAAAGCAATTCATTTTATCCATTTGTAAATAAACTAACAGGGCTGAGAAGAATTCAGATTTCTGAAAAGTTGAATACCCTGGAGTACCTCTGCCAAACACATTATGAGAAAAATATCACTGAATGCCAGTAGGAACATGGCAAAATCAATGAAGTTTTGTTTCATGAGAATTTACACATTGAAGTTTTGTTACAATTTTACATTGAGAAAGGCCATATTCTTATAATTGGTAGCATGTTTCTTGTACTATGGAACAGTAATTATTTTTTATTTTTGGAGGGGGCAGCAGTATCGGTATGAGGCCCTGGGGTTGGGGAAGAAGGCAGTACAGCATAATTATTTCATTGTCTTTTGTGAAATGTGAAGATAATTTTTTTGTATGAATAGTATTGAGGGCAGTTCTGAAGGTTGTAGCAGACATGTAAACAAAAGGGATTAGTTTAAATTGAGCCCAGAGAAGGGCTTGCTTGGCATTCTAGAGTTACTTTCAATATTTCAAAAAGCCTAAATGAAATTCTTTGGTGATTAGACAATACATTGTGGCTTCTTAATTTTTACTGGTTTATGGAATTTATGGAGATGACACCAATTATCCAGAGCCAATTGGAAGTACTGATTTGTATGCCTTTGTTTAAAAATGAGATAAATAATTAATTGTAATATCATGGCCTAAGTCTTTCAAAAAATGGGATTGATGTGTGCCTAGAGAGACAATGAAAAGGCTCTTTTGAAAGTTGAAAAGTTTAGGGGGCAATTATTAAAAATCAAATACATTACCTTTTAGGGAAAACATTTTGAACTAACCAATGAATTTACTTGTAGTCAGTTAGTCAGCAAATATATAATGAGTACGTTTCATGTGCCAGCCACTGGGCTGGATATTTTGGAGAAGCGGTAATGAACAAGTTATGGTCATTGCCCCTATGGAGCTTAGAAGAAAAAGAAAACATTAAAGAAGCAACTAGCTACACAGTTTCAACACAATTTGTTTTAGAGGCTTTGAATGCTTATAAAATGAGAATGCATTTTATTTCTTTATTTATATATTTAAGATATACAATTCTGAAGAGAAACTGACAAAAAGCTATTTGTGACTAATACAGGTAGCAAAAGACTCAGGGTGCTTGTCTGATGCACGCACCATGGCTTGGAGTTATCCTACACACGTCCGCTGGGTTTTTTTTCCTGAGACCTTTCTCCTGTAAGCAACTCTTGTAAAAGAATTGGTGTCTCACACAGTGAAGTGAGTCACTTTCACCAAAACAGCGTTTGTGGTGTTTAAATTTTGAATTCTTGATACAGATGTTTTCCATTTTACAGCTCAGAGTTCAAGCTCAAACCTTTCTGCAATGACCATCTTTTGACTATTTGCATTTGGTACTTTTATGAATCCTATTTTAATTTACTCTTCTCGTCATTTGTTCATCTTAGTTGTCATAGAGAGTCATAAATGATCTCTTAGTCTATTCTCTATATCCTTTCTTCTACAATTTTTCAAATGACTCAGTCATTTTTACACTTTTAAAAATGCTTTAATACTGATTATATAATTAAACTTCCAGAAACACAAAAATTATTTGATTAAGTAAACTAATGCTCAGAAAAATAGTCACATTTATTGAGTTCTTTCATAGGTAGTACTTTAATTTCAGACTTGGTGGTATATGTCTGATGTTATATATATTGTAGAACTTTGAAGGTTAAAGTGCTATATTTCTTTTTTTCTTTGAGACGGAGTCTTGCTCTGTCTCCCAGGCCAGAGTGGAGTGGCACGATCTTGGCTCACTGCAACCTTTGCCTACTGAATTCCAGTGATTCTCCTGCCTCAGCCTCCTGAGTAGCTGGGATTACAGGTGCCCGCCACCATGCCCGGCTAATTTTTGTATTTTTAGTAGAGACGGGGTTTCACTATGTTGGCCAGGCTCGTCTCAAACTCCTGACCTCAGGTGATATGCCCACCTCAACCTCCCAAAATGCTGGGATTACATGTGTGAGCCACCATACCCGGCCTAAAGTGCTCTATTTCTTGAACTGCACAATGAGTTCATGTACACGTAGGTTTCCTTATTGTTATTTTATGCCTTATAAATATTTTATTTATTTTTTTGTTGTGGTAAGAGCACTTGACATACCTACTGTCACCAAATTTTAAGTGTACACTACAATATTGTTGATAATGGGGGTACACTGTTGTAGAACAGATCTTTAGAACTCATTCCTCTTAATTAACTGAAACTTTATGCCCATTGATTAGTAATCCTCCCTTTCTCCCTCAGCTCCTGGAAACCACCATTCTACTCTTGAATTTGACTATTTAGATACTTTATGTAAGTGGAATCATGCAGTATTTATCTTTATGTGATTGGATTATTTTACTTAGCGTAATGTTCTGCAGGTTCATCATGCTGTCATATATTACAGAATTTCTTTCCTTTTAAAAAGCTGCATAATATTTCATTGTGCACCGCCCCCCCGCCCCACTCACATTTTCTCTATCTGTTCATCTGTCAATGGGCACTTAGCTTGTTTCGATATCTTGGCTACTGAGAATAATGCTGCAATGAACATGGGAGTGCAGATATCTCTTCAAGAACCTGATTTCTATTCTTTTGAATATGTACCCAGAAGTGGGATTGCTGGATCATATGGTGGTGCTATTTTTAATTTTTTGAGGAGCCTCCATACTCAAAAAGTTCCACAGGATCTACACCATTTTGAGTTTCCACCATCAGGGTGCAACGCTTCCAATTTCTCCACGTTCTCACCAATGCATATAGTCCTTTGCTTTTTTAAAAGTAATAGCCATCCTAAAATGTGTGAGGTAATATCTCATTGTGGTTTTGATTTGCATTTCCCTAATGACTAGTGACATTGAGCATTTTTTCATATACTTATTGGACATCTGTATGTCTGCTTTGGAGAAATGTCTACTATTCAAAGTCCTTAGTCTGTACTTTATTTTAATTTTAATTTTTTTTTTTTGCTATTGAGTTGTAAGAGTTCCTTATATATTTAGGAGATTAACCTCTTACCAGATATATTGTTTACAAATGTTTTTTCTCATTCAGTAGATCACCTTTTCACTCTGTTGATTATTTCCTTTGCTGTGCAGAAGCTTTTTAGTTTGATATAGTCACAGTTGTTTATTTTTGCTTTTGGTTGTCTGTGATTTTAGTGTCATATCTATGAAAATATTGCCGAAAACAAGGTCATGAAGCTTTTTCCTATGGTTTCTTCTAGGAGTTTTATAGTTCAGGTCTTATGTTTAAGTTTTTAATTCACATTGAGTTGATTTTTGTGTATGGTGTTAGACAAAGATATAATTTTATTCTTTTGCCTGTGGAAGTCCTGTTTTCCCAGCATCTCTTGTTGAAGAAACTACTGTTTCCTCATTTTTGATACTCTTGCCAAAGATCAGTTGACTGCATATGTGTGGATTTATTTCTGGGCTCTCTATTCTATTACAGGCTCCCCATATCCATATTTTATCATTGTTCCTTTCTGTGTAATTAATATTTAATAAAAAGGATAAAAGTTAAATTGAGATTAGAGGTTACAATCTCCAGTAATAGAAATCTGGAGAGAAATATGGACCCTAGAGCTTTTGAAATCTTAAAGATCACAATGAAGTGAACATTAAGCTTTGCTTCCGTTGACAAAATGTCAGTATTTCTATAGTGTTTACCGCAATACTAAGGTTGAACCAACATTCAACATTTGTTTTGTTGAATTTATGTCTGTTTCCTAAAATGTTCACAGATTTCCTATTAAGTTGAAAACTTCATTGCAATAATTCAAGGACTGGAAAATGTTGAATGTTTATTATGGGCAAATACTGTGTTTGTTCACTTAATTTGTGAGTTATGTTTGTCACAGCTGGTTGGTTTTACACATCACTTCGTGATAATTAAGTCATTGATCTTATTCAATAAATGAGAATGAGTTCAACAATTTAAAAAAGCTGCGAGGATATTTCTCTACATCAAGAAAATATCAAAAGGCCTTTTTTGTTGTAAAATAAGTTTTACAAGTAGATAAATAACAATGTAACTTAAAAAGAGGCAGAATCTTGATTTTCTGGAAACTATCAGCATTTACAAATTAAGGTGACATTTTTGTGTGATCATTGAATACTTGGGTATTCTTTGGCTGAATGTAAACACATAAATATTACCCCTAGTCAGACTTTGGAAATATTGCTGAGTTTTTTTTTTCAGGTAGGTCTACACATAGGCGTACACACATATGCAGGTATGATTGGTGTTATAGACAAAAATTAAAATGTGCGAAATACTGTACAACATGTGACTTAATTTCTTCTGAGCACATGAAAATAAATGGTTTTGATAGACAGCAGTATGCTATGGCACTGAAATGCAAGTTAAAGTTTAATTGAGAAAGAGGCTATTGAAGAGAGGCTGAGGCAGGAAGCCAGGATGGGAGCACCTGGGTTGTGAAAATGAAAAAGGATAATGGGGAACATTTTGAAGTTAAATTGGCTTCTTCATAGCAAAGCACACGCTGTGGTCTTTACCTGGAACATTATTCTTCCTCCTACCAATCCTTACCTGTTGCTTTTTCTTTGTATGGTTGATTTTTTTTCTTATCTTTCAGGTCTCAGGTCTAATGTGTTTTCACTGGAAATGCCTTCTTACTTTAAGTAGTCACCTGTCCCCACTAAATAACTCTCAGAGCCTTGTTTATCTTTGTGATAGCACTTACGATAGTTTTCAGTCATTTAATTGTTTACATTGTGGTTGTTTGTCTCCCTTTCTCATTTCTAGTTTCTAAACTTCATGGCAAACCATTGTATGTCCTAGTGTCTACTGGAGTGCCTGGCACACCGCAGCTATTCATCAGAGATCTGGTACCCCTCATTGCTTTCAGGCAGCAATACAGGAAACTTATCTCTGAAACACGAGAATCAAACATACTGTTAAAAGGTTTCTATATAGGAAGGTCTGTAGATCTTTTTATCTTTCTTCTCCCCACATACTGCTCCCTGTCCCATTGTAGGCTTTTCATTAATTTAACATAGGACGTATGTTTTATAGGTGGGACATTTACTCATTAAGGAACTTTCATAAGCCACTTGAATTGTCCTTAGTAGTTTCAAATAGAATTTCTTCTCTTTCTTCAGTGATGATATAATGACTAGAAGGCCGAAAGCTTTCCATCTCTGTAGAATTTTATGAAGGCATGGCATGCTCAAGTTCTACCATTCTAGTGAGCCTTGGTTCATTTGGAACAATGGGCTGACTGCTCTCAATGTTGCTTTAATGTCCCCTGAAGACTTATAATTCTATAATTAATTTGTAATTTGTCATTAGGCTGTGTGTTTATTCATTCATAAAGCATTCACTAAGTGTAGATGAGATAGGAAATTGAATAGGTGGTCGCACTTGAGACATAAAGATTGAAGGTGTGTTCATCCTTGTACTTGAGTTAGTAAAAGACTAGCTAGGAAGAGCAGACATTCATACATCAAACAGTAAAAGGCAATTACAGGCTATTTAAAACAATGAAAAGTTAGAATGCAACTTTCAATGCAAATGTTTAGTAATAAGTGAATAGTTGAGTAAACTGTGATATAGCTAGTTACATGATGAAATTTGACTTTAAATTACGTGAATTACATAGAAAAGATTATATTATAAGGTTAAGTGTGGAAAAAATCAGATTTCAAAACATCAAAAATTGTAATTGCCCAGGCCTCCTTTTCTGCTTTATTTTTCTCTGTAGCACCTAATACCATCTAACATGCTATATAGTTTATTTATTTGATTATTGTATTCATTTATTTCATTAGCATATAAGTCCCATGGAAGAAGGAATTTGTGTCAGTTTTCTGCATTGCAATTTTATTGTATCTAGAATTGCACCTGATACATGGTAGGCACTTAATGAATGAATATATAATTAAAATATAGAAATGTGTGGTAAAATAATAGAAAAATTATAAATGATGGTTGTCTTTTGAAGTGGGATTATGAGGAATTTCCAAATATTTTCATTCATTTATTTATTTATATTTTTAAAATTATACTTTATGTGCTAGGGTACATGTGCACAACGTGCAGGTTTGTTACATATGTGTACATGTGCCATGTTGGTGTGCTGCACCCATTAACTTGTCATTCACATTAGGTATATCTCCTAATGCTATTCCTCCCCGCTCCCCCCTCCCCACAATAGGACCC